>NW_027361671.1:14810000-15000000 GCF_039654945.1 Dendrobates tinctorius | reverse complement strand
ATGGGGCCCAAGCTAACTAAAAAGGACATCATAGAAAAGCTGCTGTCTGCAATCCGTAAAAAACCCTACCAAAAAATGTCCCAACCGTCTGATAGGAAAAACAGGCCCTGAAGTCGCTAGGACTTCAAAAAGACTATATCAGCACTCAGGTAAATTTTGAAGACAGAGCAAAGAGACAAACTAATCAGAGACAAAAATGGAACTCAGCACACCCCCGACCGGGGATGGCAGAACTCCAAAAAACAAGGTAAACAAAACAAAACTAATAAGTTCCATAGCAGAGCAAAAACTTATCTTTGGGAAGCAGGAATCAGATTGGTCTCCAAGAATCCAGCAGAGAAATCACCAGCGACTCAGAAGGGCATCGGCTGCCTTATATCCAGTCAGAATTTCCTGTTACCCAGTCATCATCTACCAGATCAGGTGTTTGGTAATCAGCCTCACTACCTTCCTTCAACAGAAGAGGGAGTTCATCAGACATCGACGGTGAAGGGGAAAATGAACTCACAACACTACCTTATGGCCAGGGTGAACATTGAAACGGCGCATGGCACCGAGTCCCATGAAGTTGGCATCGTTCGGGACTTGTTGCATCCAATAATTATAGGCCGGGATTTCAGTGGGGTAAGGGTTCTGAGATTGCTAGCAAGAGCAGGGAACCCATGAACCCTAATAAGGTATCACCACCATCAGAGGCAGACGGGTTTCCTTTATGTGTCCTTGTTGGGGATGAGGAGGAAGGGTCCCCTGTATCTGACATTCCGGAGTTAGGGGTGACCGGTAAGAATTTTGGGATGGCCCAACATAGGGACCCCATGCTGAGGGAAGCCTTCAACAATGTCACCATCATTAATGGGGTTGCACAAGAGCCGGGATCAGACACAAGATTTCCATATTTTATGTTGAGTGGGGAATTGTTATAGTGCGTCATGAAAATAAGGGAGGAGGTGGTAAAGCAGTTAATAGTACCAGGCCCCTATAGGTGACAAGTGTTGGACATGGCCCATTCACACATCTTGGGGGGACACCTGGGGGTGGAAAAAACACAGGAACGGATTGTACAGAGGTTCTATTGGCCTGGGAGTCACCGGGAAATAGCAAACTATTGCAGTTCCTACATGACATGTCAGTTAACTGCCCCCACATCTCATTTTCAGAACCCCCTTGTGCCACTGCCCATTATTGAGGTGCCATTTGAGAGAATTGCCATGGACTTGGTTGGTCCCTTAGTTAAATCAGCTCGGGGCCATGAGTATAGATTAGTCCTGGACTATGCCACACGCTATCCTGAGGCAATTCCCCTGAGAAACTCTTCTGCGAAGAGTATAGCCCGCTAGCTGGTCCATGCGTTTTCCCAGATGGGTTTGCCGAAGGAGATCCTGACCGACCAGGGGACACCGTTTATGAGCAATGTGATGGGGGAATTGTGCAGAGTCCTGCAAATCTCCCAGTTGAGGACTTTAGTATACCATCCGCAGTCAGATGGCCTTGTTGAGAGGTTTATCAAGACACTGAAGAGCATGCTAAGAAAAGTCATAGAGAACGATGGTAGAGACTGGGATTGTCTCTTACCGTATCTGCTGTTTTCTATCCGGGAAGTCCCCCAGGCCTCCACAGGGTTCTCGCCCTTTGAGCTTCTGTAAGGCCGACATCCGCAAGGTCTCCTAAATATAGCCAAGGAAACCTGGGAAGCCAAAGTCATGCCCCACAGAAGCATCACTGAGCATGTGGCACTGATGCAGCAGAGGGTTGTGAAGGTGATTCCCATGGTTAAAGAACATCTCCGCCAGGTACAAGAGGCGCAGGCCAGGGTCTACAAGCGGTCAGCAAGAGTGAAGCAGTTCAATCCGGGGGACCGAGCTCTCGTGCTAATCCTGACGGTGGAGAGTAAGTTCCTGGCCAAGTGGCAAGGGCCGTATGAGGTGATGGAGAAGCTTGGAGACGTAAACTACAAGATCCACCAACCCGGAAGACGGAAGCCATACCAGGTTTACCATGTCAACCTCATCAAGCCGTGGCTAGATAGAGAGCCAGCGGTAATTCCGTGCCTGCTGGGCAACCTAGAAGGGGAGGTTGGAGCGGTTATCATAGCGGAGACACTATCGAAGGCCCAGAAACAGCAGTGCTGGGAGTTTCTCCAAAAAAACAGGGACCTGTTTTCAGAGTTGCCGGGGTGCACGAAGGTTGTGGAGCACGAATTTCTGACTGAGCCACATGTGCGGGTGAACATGAAGCCTTATCGAATTCCTGAGGCCCATCGAGAGGTAATCTCCAAGGAGGTGCAGCGTATGTTGAAGCTCGGGGTCATCGAGGAATCCAAGAGCAGCTGGTCGAGCCCGATTGTCCTGGTCCCAAAACCTGATGGTGAATGGAGGTTCTGCAACAATTACTGGAAGCTGAATGAGGTCTCCTAGTTCGACGCTTATCCCATGCCACGCGTTGATGAGCTCATCGAGAGACTTGGACCTGCCAGGTACAGAACCACCTTGGATCTGACAAAGGGATATTGGCAGATCCCCATGGTACCGTAAGCCAAGGAGAAGACGGCCTTTTTTTTGTACACCAGATGGGTGCTTCCAGTATGTCCGGATGCCGTTTGGCCTGCAGGGAGCCCCGGCAACCTTCCAGAGGGCTATGGATAGAATCCTTGCGCCTCATAAACTATACACTGCTGCGTACCTGGATGATATCGTCATGTTTACCCCAGACAGGGAGTCTCACCTGGAAAAGGTCCAGGCAGTGTTTGACGCTAGAGTTGAATGAAACGGGTCAGTAAAATTGATAAGTCGCCAACTTTCACTAAAGTCGGGTTTCGCCGATTAAAACCCGACCATAGCGTGAGGTCAGCCATGAGGTCGCCGACACACGCGCCAAAGTCGCGTTTCCCATGATGCTCCCAGGGCCTTTTCTCATCCAATCATCAAGGACGCACACTGTGGGCAACGCGATGACATCGGCAGCGGCCACCACCATCTTAGAGAGGGGCATTCGTGTGATTGGCTTGCTTTGTGTGGCATCACAGTGGCTATAAAAGCCCTGACCGCCGACCGCCATGTTACTTCTGCTGATCTTAGCATAGGGAGAGGTTGCTGCTGCTGATTCTCAATAGGAAGAGCATTAGACAACAAAGAAGAAAAAAACTGTGCTTCTTCTGATAGCGATTTCAACTGTACAGTTAGTGTGCAGTGACAGAGGAGGATTTTTGTGTGTGCAGCAGCGCTGGTGGTTATTAGGCTGCCTTATAAGGCTACCTGATAGCTGCATTGCTGTGTGCACTGCAGACTCCTGTGCAGACTGCTTTTTTAATAGCAAAAAAACTTTTTTCTGATTTTCTGCACAGATACAGAGCATTCATTTTTTCATACACCGTATAGAGGTGTACACTCCTCACACACCACCATGTACCGGCTGGTATCACGGACATATACATGCTATCTTTGTGTGACTCCGTTAAAAAATAGACGGAGATTTTAAACTTTCCATACATACACCGTATAGAGATGTCCGCTTCGCAAACAGTATCGTATATCTGCTGTTTGAATTGCGGTCAAATCTATACAGAGACAGCGTGTGTGTGTGAGACTCTGTAAATACATATATGGACATTTCAATTTTTCCATACATCGTATAGAGCTGTCCGCTTGTCAAACAGTATCGTATATCTGCTGTTTGGATCACGGTCAAATCTATACAGAGACAGCGTGTGACTCCATGAAAAAATAGACGGAGATTTAAAATTTTCCATACATACACCGTATAGAGCTGTACACTCCTCACACACTACCATGTACCAGCTGGTATCACGGACAAATACATGCTATGTGTGAGTGACTCCATAAAAAAATAGACGGAGACTTAAAAATTTCCATACATACACCGTATAGAGCTGTCCGCTTGTCAAACAGTATCGTATATCTGCAGTTTGATTACGGTCAAATCTATACAGAGACAGCGTGTGTGACTCCATAAAAAAATAGACAGAGATTTAAAATTTTCCATACATACACTGGATAGAGCTGTCCTCTTGTCAAACAGTATCGTATATCTGCTGTTTGATTACGGTCAAATCTATACAGAGGCAGCGTGTGTGACTCCGTAAAAAAATAGACAGAGATTTAAAATTTTCCATACATACACCGGATAGAGCTGTCCGCTTTTGATACAGTACCGTATATCTGCTGGTTGGATTACGGTCAAATACATACTGGGAGAGCGTCTGTGACTAAGGAAATATATACATATATATATTTTTGCCTACACCTTATACAGCTGTACGCTCCTCATACAGTACCAAATACCTGCTGGTATTTTTGTTACATTTTCACAAACATGAGGAAGTATGGTGGAAGAGGCCGTGAACATGGGTGGGGGGGCAGCTGGTACTGATAGTGGTGGTGGTGCATCTGCTGGTTATGCCAAAAGCACAATAGCAGCTAAGGCAGGAGGTGTTGAGCTTGCGTCATCGTCTGCCATAAGAAGGCCTGTAAGGTTCCCTTTTCTGGGAGTAGGAAAACCGCTTTTAAAGTCAGAGCATCAGGAACAGGTTTTGGCTTACATTGCTGAAACAGCCACCAGCTCTAATGCCTCCTCTTCTGAACTTTCAAAACCTGCAAGCACTGAGTTGTCAGTGCAGGGTTCTGGTCAGGAAAAACACCTTTCCTTGTGTGTGCTTCACCCCCACCAAAAGTGAAGGATGCGGCAGCCCACACTTCAGATTACTCCATGGAGCTCTTTTCACATACCATGCCTGGGATATTCAGTCAAATCCTGAATTTCCAAGTCCAAGATGAATCTGACATGGAGTGCACTGATGCACAGCCACTGCTAGATGATTCTGCTGGTACATTGATCCACATCACTACATTGCCCTCGCAGTCTACTGAGCCAGAATCTGACCCTGATGAAACTCAGGTGACCCTTCCCGCATACTATACCACCTTACACAGTGACACAAAGGAATGTGCAGATGAAATTGAAGAGGAGGTGACGGATGACCCAGTTGTTGATCCGGATTGGCATCAATTGGGGGAAGAGGCTGCCGCTGGCAATAGCTCAGATGAGGAGAAGGATCCGCAGCAGGCATCGACATCGCAGCAGCGGTTATCTGGCAGGCCTGTAGCTGTCCAAAAACGTGGAACAAAAACCAAAAGAGGTGCAGGACAGCTTGGCCACACGGTCAAATTAGCAAAGCGTGCAAGCCCATAAAATTTATACCATAGTAGGAAGAGTGCAGTGTGGCACTTCTTTGTCCAAAATCCTACTGATGAGGCAAAGGTTATCTGTAAGAAGTGCGGAAGGACCTTTAGCTGAGGGAAAAATCTCAGAAATTTGAATACCAGTTACATGCTTAGACATTTAACCACCATGCACTTGCAAAAGTGGACAGACTACAAAACCACAGGCAGCACATGTGCACCTGCTCCAACTGAAGGTAGCCAGACATGCTCCATTGCTTCCCCCACTGAAAGGCCACCGCTAAGCACACCACCAGCAAGAAATGTTGAGGTTTCGTCGCAAGGCCAAAGAAGTCAGGGAATCACAATGTTTTTGTAAAAAAAGACTGAATTTAGGCCATCACAAACACAACCATCACCAACCCCCTCTCAGTCCTTAATGTCCACCCCTAGTTCCCCCTATGCAGCTCTCAAGTCCAGCTCACCCTAGCACACACTCTGAGTAGGACAAGTATTCATCCTCTCATCCGCGTACGCTGGCTTTAAACGCCTACATTGCCAAACTGATCTCATTAGAGATGATGCCCTTCCGTTTGGTTGAAAGCAAAGCTTTCCGAGAGCTCATGGCATACGCTGTCTCACACTATGACCTACCCAGTCGGCTCTTCTTTTCTCGAAAAGCCATCCCTGGCCTCCACCTGCATGTGAAAGACTGCATTGTCCATGCACTAAAACAATCAGTGAGTGGAAAGGTGCACCTCACAACAGATGCATGGTCCAGTAGGCATGGCCAGGGCCGTTACGTGTCCATCACTGCGCACTGGGTTAATGTGGTGGATGCAGGCTCCACAGGGGACAGCGATGGTGGAACAGTGCTGCCTAGCCCACGGTATAAGAAACAGTTGGCTGTAGGCGTTCGATCCTCCTCCTCCTCCTCCTCCAGATGCGAAAGATCGTCGACAGAGCGGAGTCGCACGAGCACTCCATCCGCGGCTGCCAGTGTTGCACACGAGGTGTCCCACTATCGAACAGCTAGTGGTAAGCGGCAGCAGGCGGTTTTAAAGATGATGTCTTTGGGCGACAACAGACACCACGGAGGTACTGGCCGACTACTTGCAGTGACCAACTGAGTCATGGCTGGGCAGTCTACATCTTGAGCCAGGCAAGGTAGTCAGTGATAACGGCCGGAAATTTATGGCAGCCAGAGCCCTTGCAAAACTCACACACATACCTTGCCTGGCTCACACTTTGAACCTGGTGGTGCAGTGCGTCCTAAATAATTATCCGGAGTTAACAGCCCTGCTCCAAAAGGTTGTGCTCGCACATCCATCGCTCGCCCGTACAATCCAGTCATATGCAGAAGATGCAGCGATTGCTCCACCTCCCCAAGCAGCGCCTAATCATAGACATTGCAACAAGGTGGAACTCCACCCTACACATGGTTGAGAGGCTGGCTGTAATGCATTTGTGGGAGGATACACAGGCAGTTTGAGGGCAGATATGGAGTTGTCGGGTGTGCAGTGGTCAAAGCTGAAAGACCTCTGTAAAGTCCTTCAGTGTTTTGAGGAAAGCACATGGCTGGTAAACGCAGACGACGCCATCAAAAGCATGAGCATCCCACTTATGCATCTGCTCATGCAAAGTTTGACACACTTTAAGGATCAGGGGTTTGCAGCGGAGGAGGAACAGGAGAAGGAGGAGGAGGGAAGCCTTGATGACAGTCAGCCATTGTCTGGTCAGGGAACTGTCCTGGTCAAGGTGGAGGATGAAGAGCAAGAGGAGGAGGATGGGGGGATGATTATTTCGGGGAGGAGGATTCCTCTCTGGGAGCAAGAGAAAATGTTGGTGTGGCAAGGTCAGGTACAGGGTTTGAGCGTGACAGGAGGGATGTGGAATTGCCAGAAAGTGCTCCTCCACCCACCACTGCCAGTGCATCATTAACACCTGGAACATTGGCCCACATGTGTGATTATGCCTTGCAGATCCAAAAAAGGGACCCCCGCATTGCCAAAATGATGAAGGATGACGACTACTGGTTGGCCAGCATCCTCGATCCACGCTATAAAGGTAAATTACACAACATCATGCCACAGTAGAACCTAGAGATAATATTGGCTAACAAACAAGCAACTCTCCTGAACCGTTTGTTTGAGGCTTTCCCAACACACAGCAGCGGTGCTGGTTCTCCCACGAGCCGAAGTGTGCAAAATGGAAGAGGTGTTCGTGGTGCACACAGCCGAAGTGGCGTTGGAGACAGGGGTTTCATGACCATGTTGTGGACTGATTTTTCAAGTACCGCTCACACGACTGCTAATACTGCATCGATTGCAAGTGACAGGAGATAGCAGTTGTCAACTATGGTTACAAACTACTTCTCCTCCCATATTGATGTTCTCCCTCACAGGCCATTCCCCTTTTACTATTGGGCCTCTAAACTGGACACCTGGCCTGAATTGGCACAATATGCCTTACAGGTGCTCGCTTGCCCTGCTGCTAGTGTGCTATCTGAAAGAGTCTTCAGTGCTGCTGGATCAATCCTGACAGAAAAAAGGACCCGTCTGTCGACCCAAAATGTTGATGATCTAACTTTCATTAAAATGAACCATGCATGGGTTTCAAAGGATTTTGTCCCACCTTCCCCTGATGACACATAGGTTGCCAGAAATTTGGCTCGCTTTTGTCCTCCTCTTCCTCGGACTTGTCAAATTCCTCCATTTGCAGCTGCTGAATGCACAGCCTATACATCAACATATGCCATTTTTTTAAACCTAACTGGGCTGCCCCCCCCCAAGGGCTGAGGTCACCACCTGGCGCACCCGGGCAAGTGCCGTTACTCTGAACAGGTGGGTGGGCCCACTTTGGCCGATGGCACTGGCACAGGGCCCCTCATAGTACAATACAGTGTCTCTAATGGTGAGGGGGCCCACACGCCGTCAGACACACCGGCGTACTATGAGGGGCCCTGTGCCATTACCGTCGCCCACGAGTGGGCACCCCCTGCTTGCTCATGGCCACAGCACTTGCAATTTGCAATACTTACCTCTCCCTGCTCCACCGCTGTGTAGTCTGGGCAGTTAAATCCTTCACAGGGACAGCCACTACAAATTTTGTGACCTGATCGATGATGGTTAAGATGTAGCTATGGCCTGTCCTGTTGGCCTCTACCTTCAGATGATCAATGGCTACCATTTGTAATGGACATCAACTCACAATCGGATGCAGGGGTGCTTTATGATCAGCTTTGACAGTTTTCCCAGTCACAGACGTGTGACATTCCTGCCACCATTTTTCAATGTCTTCTCTCTTGCCAATCCAATAGAATTGCCTACGGCCTGTGGCTTCTGTCTTTTGCTCTCCAAAGTGACCAGACACATCATGATAGGCAGTGAGGACCATGTCTACATCTCTCCCTGTGATCACAATTTGATGGAGATGAGTAACGGTGATGGGATCCACGCTACTGCGATACAGCAATCCTTTCTTCACAAATAACCATTTTTGCTGTCTCCACAGACAAAGTAATTCAGGGTCAGCATCGCCTCTGCGAAATCTACCGGGAGGTTTTCCTGTGATCAGTAATTCCCACATTTCTGCAAACACTCGACTTTCCGTCCGCACTTGTATCCATCTAGTTTCCAGTAGCGGAGAGTCTGGACTGGCTTACTGAGACAGAAATATATACGAAGATTTAAAAGTACCCCAACAATATATGCTGCTGTATGCTTCAAATACATTTCCCTTTTTCTACTTTTTATATTCTGGTGTAATCCATATTAAGCCTGTGAGTGTCTGTGTCTGACTCCAGAAATATAGACGGAAATTTACAATTACCCCTAGACTGGATACACCAGGTATCTGCTGATACAGTACCTTTGTTCTAAATTTTTTATTACGGTGATGTGGATTTTTTGGTTGGGTGAATTTACCCGTGTGTACTGTGGCCTGTCCTGATTAGACAGAGTCTTATTGAGCGCTCAAGGAAGGAAAGACGCCACACATTGTTAGCAGCAATACCTTCCAGCAGAACTCTGCAAGTTTATTCATATTCATGGTCTTTTATCAGTTCGTATAAAGGAGTGGTTACTCATTAACATAAAGGCTTTACTTCTTAGCTAATTGGTCAGTTTAAATGCATGAACATATATGGGTGTCCGACCTGGGGTTACTTAGACACCACATGATTTACTGTCCGGAGTCTTGCACTTGTCAGCAAGTCTCCAATATCAGCCGGACCACCTGGCCTGAGTTCCTCATTCCCTATGTCTGCTAGATATTTCTCAAGTCACAAGACAATGAGATGACTGGGTAGCAGGTTATTTCCACCAACTAGTTATAAGGTTCAAACTGTGAATATGTATCTGTGTGCATATAAGAATATATAAGAGTACATAAGTATATAGCAGTATATGGAGTATATAGCCTCTAGCAGGCAAGTGAGATCTATATGAAATACATATACATTTCCATAACAATCCCCACTTAGATATCACTTGCCCTAAAATCCTGCTCCTGGCCCAAAGCGCTGAAACTCTTTTATGCTGCCAGTGGACTAACATATGTCTAGTGCATACATCCTCCTCTGTACAGACTTTCGCAAATGGGCGGTCAGGAGATCTGTCCCTAAAGGGGGTGTGGTGCAATGTGATCAAAGTCTCTTAGTCAGCAGTCCATGCAGTCAGTGCATGTGTATTCTCCATCAGGTAGGTAATTTATTCAGTCAGGGAGGTCATCCACAGCATCATTCCAACTCAGGTGCATCTTCTGGTATGAAGGCCTTTTCCTGCAATGCGATGCGTGGATCCAGGTGGGGTTTTCCCTCCAAGTCGGTGGCATCAGCACTTGGAGAAGGGCCATCGGATCTGGGATTGAGCGCTTCTCTTTACGGACTTTTTTCACCAACACTCAGCAGTGTCCTGACTTCAGGACGTGCATACCAGGCACCGAAACTGGACCTGGCAATGAAGGAGAAAACTCGAGAATGGATATTAGCAAGATTCTTGATAAATTCAAATACACATGCAGACAAAGTATCATATTGCATAGTCAACTGCTAAGTAAAGAATACCCCTAAACTTGTTTTTTTACCCAAATAAAGTCTCATATTGGTGACAGCTTTTTCCTGAGCCTACGGGAGTGTCTAATGCCAGGGTTTGTCTGTCTCTTGGGCAAATTTTTTAGCATGCTGCTCTTAAGTGTCCCACCTAGTCTATGGTGTGGGATGGTGAGTAGTGTGTAGGCCTAAGTCTGACCCTACTGCTGATCAGGTCTCTTGTGTTAGGTTTGCTGTGTATGCGGGTCCCTGATCACTTGCTATTGCTTCTGGAAACCCCATATCTGCACACTATTTTTGAGAGTAGCTTCTTTGCAGTAGTCTTCGCCAACTGGATCCTTACTGGGAAGTATTAAGGCCAGATGATATGGGGGAACTTTTCCCGCTTGTCTGATGTTAAATTTGTCGGAGGCCAAACAGCTGCTGGGAATTTGGTTGTTAAGGTGGGAGTCCAGTCTAATCAGGTCATTCATCTGTGTCTTCAATTCTGTGTGGGGGCCATGTGCCCATTGAACCACCGTAGGGTACACACTTTGAGATAGACTGGGTCTGTCTTGAGGTAGACGTTTTGAGGTAGACGGTTTCTTGGAGCCCAGTGCTTTTGGCCTTAAGCATCTAGCTTTCCTTCTCCTCCTTCCGAGTCTGATCCTGTTACTTCTTGTACAGGTTTCAGGAAGTCATTTTGTCAGGTTTAGTGACTGGGTTGTGGTAATTGACATTCTCTGAGCTCATTGTGGGATTTTAGCTGAGGTTCCGTCTATGTCCGCGCCTCCCTCTGTATGAAGACTCGGGTTAAACTGTGTCAGAGGACTTGGGACTCTTTGCATTGGTACAGATCCAGCCGACATTCTCCAGGGATGAGGGGGAAGGTCAAGCTGTTGTAGCCTTGGGATGCCTTCGGACTCATGCAGGTCGTCTCACAGGGACGGGGTAAGTGTTGCCGTGGACTGCTGACCGTAGGACTGTGCTGGAGAAGAAGCTTCCCCACGAGAGGGTGGTGGAGGACAATCTTCTGGAATGTTCTCCATCAAATACGTCCTTTCTGGAAAGGTAGGCACCATTCTTCTGCCTCAGAATTCATATCCACGTCAGAGTCTTCGTCCTGGAAGTGATTCAGCTTGTTGGCTGGTGGAGGAGGAGGCAGCACTTCTGTCCAATTCAGAGATGGCATCTTCAACGGTTTTCCCATTGACTTCTGTTTGCCAGGTTTTCTCGCCTTCAGTCGTCATGTTGTAGCCGTCGAGCTCTACGAGCTCTCCCATTTTCCATATTGTCTTCATCTGGCTGCTTTTTTTTTTTTTTTTGCTGCCACGTCTGCCATGTTGATGCCCCGTGTCTCTACTGTGTTCAGTTTTCCGTGTGCCTTGACCTTCAACACTGCCACCACTTTTAGTAGTTGAAGAGTGTCCAGCAGGTCTCTGATGGCTCCATGGTGCTTCACGGTCGATACGCTTGCTGTGATGAAGTTTCTTGCAGCCCGGATGGGTCCGAAGTTGGGTGCCATGTCATGCTAGTACCTGGAAGTTTTAGTTCTTCGCAATCTGGCAGGTCTTTTGTCAGCTCTATCAGCTCCGCTTCTTGGGCTCTTGGGCTGACAACCTTCTGGACCATAGAATGTCTTGATTGCTGGTCGCTGCACATCCCGTGTGGAACCTTCCTTCATCATTTGCAAAACTGCAGCCATCTACGGTATCTTGCAGATTTTTCATCTGAGGGCTTTCCATATGGTCTAAGCGGAGGCCCGGATAGCTCAGTCGGTAGAGCATCAGATTTTTAATCTGAGGGTCCGTATCCGCATCCCCCCTTGGGAGTGGGAGTAGAGACAGGTAACGGCTGAGAGCACTGAAGAGTGGTGGAGAGCAGCCTTATCAGGAGGGCGAGTGCTGCAGGTATTGTCTTCATGCAGGAGGGCCCCCCCCTTGCAACTGGATCCAGGCCGGCTGAGAGGTAGTCTAGAGGCCTCTGGTTTTCTTCCTCCATGGGTCTGTTTTAAGCCTGGCCAGTAGCATGACCTTCTCCATCTTGGTCCTTCTTTTTCCATTTGGTCAGGACGGGATGGCTTCTCGTACTCAGTGAGGCCTAGAGTTGGCGCAGGGACTATGAAGTCTTTCAGTTTCCTGTACGAGATGAAGGTTGCAATGCGTTGATGCAATTGTACAGAGGCTGCATTAAGCCTGGAGCACCAGGGATCCAAGTTCTGCAGTACGAGACTAGACTAAGGAAGGACTGCATCTTCGGAGTTGTTGAGGGAGCCATCTTCTCCTCCGTGGCCCTCCGGTTACCTGTCAAGTGTTTCGTCTAGTGGGTGATACGGTGTCTTCAGGAACTTGCTTTTGACACCACTGGACTCTGTTGTGCAGAACTTACGTTGCTGCACCATCAGGCAGAGAAGAGGAGGCATAGAAAACGCTGTGTGGGTAGTGGTGTCGATGACTTCTGCATACTCCGCAATCCAGTTGATGGGGACGGAGGGCAATGCTCTGGCGAGCTGTGAAAGGCTGTTCCGGGCCCTCTTGGGCCTCACTGTCCATTTGTTCTGCACCCCCTTGTGCGTTTTCAGGAACTGGTCATCCAGGTGAGGGGGAACATTGAGGGGAGCTTCGGGCAGACCCATTGCCATGAGCACCGTTGCTGTGGCTGGCACGTTTGTCAGCAGAGTGTGCAGATCTGGCACAACTGGGGTTTCAAACACGGTTGCTTCGCTCACAGCCCTCAGGTTATGCACCATTCAATCTGGTCTGGTTCTCCTTTCACAGTCTTCCTCTTGATCGAGAGAAGCTGGGACCGCATGATGATTCCCGTGGATGAGGCGGCTCAATCTTGCCTTGCTCTTCACAGTGCCATGAGTGACTCCCAACTTCTGGCACAGGGCCGGTAGGAGAACAAACCGTTTGCTGGGGTCCTTTTTCGTCAGAGGTGACGTTCAGCTGTGCTTTCTTGCTCTCACAGGGGGTCTTTTTGCTGGGGTGTCTTCTTTACCAGCCAGCAGCAGTTCCTTTCACCCAGCTTGATTTCAGGTCAGCATCTTGTTAACCAATTTGAGGAGCTGAGTGGCTGTCTTCTGGTCCAGGGCCTGGATTAACTTCAGGGAGCACCTTCAGAATCTTGTCCAAGATGTTCCTCTGGCGCTGGAGCCGGAAGCAGTGCAGTCATTTCACGAAGCGGGTGTGGTCTCTCTGGGTTGAGAGTTTTCCTGGCCCATGCCAAAGTTCTTAGGCTGTTTCTTGAACAGCAGTTCCACTTAGACCTTCAGTTGGTCAGAGACAGTTTAGCTCTAGGCGAAGAGCAGCGGATGCTGGGCCTTCTGAGCGCCCAGGGTTCCAGACTTGAGTGACACCCGCACTGGCGCAACTTGAAGTCTCCCTTGGGCCATAGGCTTCTGGGTGCTATGTCCAGCACCTCCTTGGATAGGCTTGCACCGGTTATTCGAGCGAGGCTCTTGTAGGGCCTCCAGCATGATTGATTCTTCTTGGGTCTGAGGTGGAGAAGAGGTCAAGGTCACATCTTCATGGGACCCTTTGGTCACCTTCAGTTCCTGCAGTAGGTCTGCGCTCATCAGGTGGGGTGGGCAGGTCTCCACCGTAAACTGGAACAGGATGGAGTGTCCTGGCTGTGTCCACATGCTCAGGTGCTTGCGAGCTGGGGAACGTCTGTCTTGACCTTTAATCCCCATACAAGACAAAGAGTGTTCTGATAGACTGGTGGTGTCGGGGATTTTCACTTCAGACTGCACCAGTGTCCACAAGGAAAGATATGACAGCCCCCAGTGATTTGAGGTATTGGGTCCGCTGATGGAGTTTCACATGTCAGGGGCGTGACGTCTGGCGGACCTGGTTTGCCTCTGTCCTATGGACAGGGTTCTTCATTGTCTTCTGTGTTTCTTTCTTGGCCTATTCCTCTGTGGGATGACCTGGGTTGCCGGGGTGCTGTGCACTGGTTCCAGAAATGGCCAAAGTTGCCACAGTTGAAACACTTGCCAGCTCTCCTAACTCTGTGTGATAGTTGCTCCTCCATGTCAGTGGCCACCACAGGAGGGCCTGTCCTCCGCACTCCTGGGAGGGACTCAATTCTTCTGGCTACTGCAAGCAGGACATCCACTGCTATTGTCCTGTACTCAGGCCTGGCCACTATCAGTAGTTTCTTGATTGGTTCTCTTAGTCCATGCACAAAGGCCTGTGCGAACATTTGTCCGTGTACCTGATCATGAATAGTGAAGCCTAAAATTTGGAATACTTGCCTCACTCTGCCATGAAACTTGTCTACAGACTCTGTCTCGGCTTGTCTCATGTTATGCAGGCTGAGTGCTTGTCTGGCGTTGGCCCACTCTCTAAGCTGTTCAATTAGCTTTGATCCTGATTCCCAGGAATGCACATCTAATTCTGATGGAAGCTTGAAGTGTTCCTTCATGATTTTAGAATACTGAACACCTGACTAGGGGTGAAGGGCACATAGTGTAAGAGTTCTGGCTCTATCTGCCCCTGCCTTCTTGGTGTCTGTGAGTTTCCCCTAGTACTATGCAGCATAATCTCCTATTCATGTTCATCAGAGGAGGAACTGTGCCACAGTGTGATTGTCTTTCTGTGTGTGTATAGCACTCCCCCTTCTGAGACTGCAGCTCCGTGTGGCACATAGGATCTTCATTCTCAGCAAGTGCAGTGTCTGATGGCCCACACCTCCCTTCTGCTATCCGTTGTATCGGGAGGGCACCTGTGTTGTCATGTGTGGGGAGTGATTCACTTTCTTCTCCCGGTGTTATAACTGTCTCTTTAGAGAGAGTGCCCTGTGGAACTAGGGACACCTCATTGTCTAGATCTGGCACTGGGCCAGCGGGTGACGATGAACTGAGAGGTGGGAGAGGAAAAGAAAGAGAGGGAAGGGTGGAGGAGAGATTTGGAATAGGAGAAGTGAGAGATAGTGGAGGAGAGTGGGGAGGAGACAAAAAGGGAGGAGATGGTGAAGACAAGGAGGAGGGAAGAGGAGAGGGATGAGAGGTGGGCGTTGGTGTTGAAGATGGAGAGGGAGGAAGAGAAGGGATAGGAGGAGAGATAGGTGAGAGAGGGGAGGAGATTGTGAGAATAGCAGAGAGAGAGGAGAGAGATGGGAGGAGGGAAGAGTGAGGAGAGAGGAGATGGGGGGTGAGTGGACTGCTTCCCCTCTGCCGTCACAGAAGGCATTCTTAGACCTGTGGTCCTTCTCAGACGGCACAGATTAGTATGCCGCTGAAAACACTTTTCCTACACGTAAAACAAAAAAACAATCCTGTCTTGTTCACACTATCTTCTAGCACCTTCTGCGCTGTTAAATCCTCTGTCACTTTAACAAAATGCAGACAGTAATTGAGCTCAACTAGCTACTTCCCTTTTCTTTTCAATACATCATGTCATGCTACAGCTTAAAGAAAAAAACTGTTCTGGCAAAAGAAAAAAACACGTACTATGTCTGTTTTAAAACTGAAAAAGGTGATTAAAACTTTAAACACTTTGCAACCCCTTTTAACCTGCTTAGGCCTGTTTCACACTTCCGTTTTTGTGTCCGCCAAACGGATCCGTTTCCGATTTTTTGACGGAAACGGATGCCAACGGATCCGTTTTTAAAAAAACGGATCCGTTTTTTTGACGGATCCGCGGTAACCGTAATGGAAGTCTATGGGACAAAAAAAACGGATCCTGCAAAAAATGGCGGATCCGTTTTTTTACGGAAAACAACGGATTTTGACGGATTTGAAAAAACGGAAGTGTGAAACAGGCCTAAAAAGGGAACAAAACAAGAATATTTAGTGAATAACCCAAAGCAGGTAAAAATTCTCTTTTTAACAAAACTGAAAGAAGTGAAAACTAAACCTAAAAAACTGATAAAATGTCACAAAAAGTGGAAGAAAACTAAAAAGAGATAAAAAGGGAAAAATGATTTTTCTTTCTTTTTTTTTCCTTAAAAAGATTTTTAAAGGATGAAACCCAAAAAAATTGATAAAATCAAAAAGTATATAAACTTTAAAAAAAAACCACTTAGAAAAATTAAAAAAAATCAAATACAAGTACACTTCCAATAATAAAAGGGTTAATGCAGAATGCAGGCACCCAACTTCCTCTTTTTATGCCTGCGTCTCTGTAAAATCTGAGAACAATGGAAAACCAAAAAAAAAACAGACTGTGACTATGGTGGTATACTCAAAATGACCCAGCTTTCCCGAAAATTCTCATACTACAGTAACAAAAACCACTACCAAAAATGCAAAATAAAACATAAAATAGGGAAAAGCAGAGTACAAAATATGACAATATGAAAAAAAAAAAAAAATATATATATATATATATATATATATATATTGTGAGGTAGCGCTGTCATGTAAGTAAGGGGTTCTCGCTTGCAGCGATCGAAAAACACATCCGGCACAGGATTTTCCAACAAATCATAGTCTATGAGGTTTATTCATCCTTCATAAACCTCCAGCAGCAATATACACAGCATTACAGGAGAGCGTCCATTATACAGGCTATTTAGCCCCAGGGTTATCTCACCCACGTCAGGGTTCCCATATGGCTGTTTCTCCAGGCCGCAGAAGTCCACTCACTCCTCAGGGACTCTCAGATACTGGCCGCCATTACACACACAGCCGCTCCACAGGCTGCTGTTAGTGAGGAGATCCTTCTCCTCACGGGACCTTCCAAACTGGACCAATCAGGTCCCAGCATTCACTCCATGTGACCTAACCTGGCCACATTATATGGTCCATAGCCACGCCCACCGGGTCACATGACTATGACCTCACCACAGGTCCTTCACACAGACATATATACTTTACAATAGCATTCATAAACATACATATGTCTCTATCTCAAGGTCACCCACCTTGAGATACATAATGGCTCTTCAACCACTCACACTCTTGGGACATCCACACAGCGCCCCCTCGTGGACACAGTGGTCATTACACCACATACCTCCCCCCTATGTTCAAACTTGTGGGGTTGAACACACAACATCACACCAGGGTCTCGAGACCGGGCACGTATTGCACCTTGCCCCACAGGTCGAGAGAACTGTCTCCATTTGTCATACGGCCTCATCTCTACATTAGGCCTCCCCCGCCCCCAGCGGTCATAATACCGGTCATTGTCTTTGACCCTCCAGTCACGGTCTGTCTGCATCATCAGACACTGTTTAGTCACCACACTGTTACAGTGCCCCTTGTCACCTGATCTTTCTCTCATTGACCGTCTCTCTCGGTTGGTGCGGTCATAAGTCTTAGTCGATCCTGCTGTCTGGCACGAGTCTGACTCAGTCAACGTCTCACAGGAACTACAGCCCTTCAACCTCGTACGGTTTGTCGAATTGCCACTCGCTGTCATTCTTCAGCCATCTGCCATGTCACTTCTTGGCGGTACCCCTGGGGTCCTTACATCTTGGTATGAAGGCGGCCGCCACCTGGTATTCCGCACTTCTTTATTAATCCGCTGGCGGTCCAGCTTCAACTGTTCAATCTCTTGCAGGTACCCCACTCTATACTCCAAGAGCAATTGAAAGTTCCTCAGGCTTTCCATGGAGCCAACCACCATCATGGGAATCCTTCCCACTTCACCAGACACCTGGTCTTCGTCATCAGGAGGGATCCTCACCCTCACCACACCGGAGACATTCACAAGGTCCTGCATCACCTTCCCGGACCTTCCAATGATTCTCCCAATCAGAGCTTTGGGTACCGGAACCACATCTTTCCTCAAACCCAACCGATCCATAGCCTCTCTTGCTATCTCTAGGCGTCGAGCAGCCTTCATATTACTCCGCCTAACCAATTGTTTGACACGTAGACACTGCAAATGCATCTCTTTCAGGACAGCTACTTGGTTTGATGTGTTTTCCCTAGCTGATACTATCACCAACTGCCGAGTCTCAGGTGCCCAGTGCACCTTACACGCTTTGACCGCCTCTTTGAAAGCCTCATGCACACCTTCCTCAGCACAGGCTTCTTGCATGTCTTCTGGTACATCAATTACAACCTTGAAGGTCGTGGACTTGCTCTCATCCTGGACAGATGGCTCTGGGTTCCCCACGGACACTTCCCTCAAGATATCTGTCATGACCGGGTGACTGTCTTGTGCAGCTCTTGGCTCACCATCTTCCTGAGATTTACAGTCTTCAGGACCCTTTTCCAAGATGGGCTTTGGCAGTTCTGCCTTGCTATCAGTCGGGCAAGGCCACTGTACGTCTTCGCCCCTCCACTTCTCCTGCAGAAGACCTTTTACTACTCCACTGAGTTCTTGCAGAACTTTATCTCGCTCCTCTGCCAGGTAGCGACGCTGATCCTCTCTCCTGAGAATCTCCTGTTGATGCTTCTCTTGGGCCTCTCTGAGCACCTCCATATCTTCCAACAGGGTCTTGTTCATGGTTTTACACGCTGACAGGTGACCTCTGAGCTCAGAGACTTCCTTCTCCAGCTCATCCACTCTGTGCTCAGCTGCTTGCCTTAGGACTCTTTCCCGTTCGACATGTTCTGTTACAGTCTCCTTTATAAGCTGTATCTCACGATCTTGTTCTCTTTTGGCCAGCACGTGTCTCACCACTACCTCTTTAATTATATCGTTAAAGGGTACCACTGGGTCAGTCACCCCAGTCGAGTGATCCCTCCAGTTACCGTCCAGCACCAATGTGTCTAGTCCAGTAGTCTCATCTCCCAGCCCACCATCTGTCTTATCACGAGACGTCAGGTCCGTCAGTTGGGCAGATGTACTTCTTCCTCTGGTCAGTTCTACCTCTGACCTGTCCATGTCAGGAGCCGTCACTGTCTCAGTGTCTGCTTGCCCGACAGTCGAAACATCTCCACCGTCCGACCAAACGTCATCAAACAAAAGAAAGTCCCGGCCCCTCTCCCAGGCATAGACTAAGTCCCGTGGTATTCCTCTACCTTGGCACTCACCACCTTTGGTCCCCTCAAACACTACTGTGTCTACTGCGTAGTTCACCGTGACCCCGTGTTTACAGCGAACCCTGACGTTTTTCTCGGTCAGAGAGAAAACGAGAGGCGTTCCTGTCAGAGTCACCTGACTCTCTGAGTCCAGCCGACCAAAGGCTCCTTCCTGGTGCAGCATCACTGTACACATCTGTGGCCCATCATTACTACCTGGAAAGGATATTCCACATTCTGAAAAAGACCTGCACATACACTGCGGTACTCCAGACATACCTACTGAGTCCCCCAGTGCTGTCACTTCTTCACACTTGGCCACTTTCTGGACCACCACCCCACTTTGGGTTGCCACTCCAATTTGGGTCACTGCCCCCTTTTGTGACTCCACCCCTTTTTGGGTTATCACTCCAATTTGGGTCACCGCCCCCTTTTGGGACTCCACCCCTTTTTGGGTTACCACTCCAATTTGGGTCACCGCCCCCTTTTGGGACTCCACCCCTTTTTGGGTTACCACTCCCTTTTGGGTCACCGCCCCCTTTTGGGTCACCACTCCCTTTTGGGATTTCCCCATGTCCGTCCTGCAGAACCTCTTAGGCCACAGTTCACACCGTACAGTTTGTCTTTTAACGATACCACACAAGTCTTTGCTGGCACCACCACAGCTCCTGCTGTCACTGATCACCAGCACCTCCGGCTGCTGTTCACACACACACACAGCGGCTGGTGTCACTGCAGCTCCTGCTGCGCCATCTTCGTGGACCCGCCTATCCACCGGAAGCCGCTTGTCACCTTCGCAACCCCGCCGGGTTACTGGAAGCCGCTTGTCACCCTCAAAGATAAAAAAAACCACAAAAGCGCACCCATAGGGCCTTACCAGTGTAGGTATAATGGGTTATGCAGCAATAATACAGGGTACTCACCCTTAATAGTTGTGTAAAGCCACAACTACTGTATCCACTTAGTCACATGCAATAAAGCTGCAGCAGGATGGTGTAGACAGACAGCGTCTGCTACCAATGCTCCCAGGGCAGATCCCTTAAAGAAAACACCAGGTCCCTGTGCTGCGAGACCTTTGTGACCCCACTGAGCCGCAGCAAGCACCGTCTCTGCCCGAGACCGTCCAACACCCAGGGCACACCGGGTGCTATTCAGGGAGCAGACCCTCCTCCCAGGGTCTCCCAACACTCCGGCTTCACCAGGTCCAAGGTCATATCACGTGTTCCAGGGATCCGATTCCTCTCCCAGAACCTCCCAACACTGACCCTCCAGGACCTTGCTCACTGACCCAGGTCAGTACAACAACGAACACCTGTCGTTACCTGTGTCAGCCACACAGGTCCTCGGGTACCTCTTATCCGCAGAGGCGCCCTAGCAATCACCAGTCTCTTTCACTGAGCTGCTGTCAGTATACGGCTTCCGCAACCGTCAGCCCTCCAGGCTCAGCGTTGCCAGCACTGCAACATGTGCTGTTGGAACCGCAGCCCTTAGCAACAAAGTTTTTTTTTTTTTTTCTTTTTTTTTTTTTTGGCAGTCCTTTTCCGTTGCCCCCAGCAACAAGGCTACTATATTGCCCGCATTCTCCACCATATGTGAGGTAGCGCTGTCATGTAAGTAAGGGGTTCTCGCTTGCAGCGATCGAAAAACACATCCGGCACAGGATTTTCCAACAAATCATAGTCTATGAGGTTTATTCATCCTTCATAAACCTCCAGCAGCAATATACACAGCATTACAGGAGAGCGTCCATTATACAGGCTATTTAGCCCCAGGGTTATCTCACCCACGTCAGGGTTCCCATATGGCTGTTTCTCCAGGCCGCAGAAGTCCACTCACTCCTCAGGGACTCTCAGATACTGGCCGCCATTACACACACAGCCGCTCCACAGGCTGCTGTTAGTGAGGAGATCCTTCTCCTCACGGGACCTTCCAAACTGGACCAATCAGGTCCCAGCATTCACTCCATGTGACCTAACCTGGCCACATTATATGGTCCATAGCCACGCCCACCGGGTCACATGACTATGACCTCACCACAGGTCCTTCACACAGACATATATACTTTACAATAGCATTCATAAACATACATATGTCTCTATCTCAAGGTCACCCACCTTGAGATACATAATGGCTCTTCAACCACTCACACTCTTGGGACATCCACACAGTGCCCCCTCGTGGACACAGTGGTCATTACACCACAATATATATATATATCAGGGGCACACCCTGCAGGCAAAAGAGGAAGTTTACAATAAAAAGGCAAAACTCTTTCTGCTACAGATCTTTGCGGAAACCTGCAATGAATTCACATATAGACGTCCGGGGAGAGAGATCGAAAGCCCTTCTGTGACATGTCAAACAGCTGCTGACAACCGGTAACTGCCAATCACCCGTGGTGCTTTGGTTAGCACCGGGATGTATCACCCTCCATCTGCTGGGAGACGGGCGCCGTGATATCCCACTCGATTATCACCCCTCCGTGTGCACTCGGGGACCGTGGTAATCTCTCCAGTGATCAGTCTGTGATATCCCTCCAGTCTGCCAGCCTCCGCTTGATGCGGGGACGTGTGACAGCCGAGGGATTCACCTGTGATACCTCCCTTAAGCTGACACCTCCGTGTATGTGTGCGGGGACCGTGACAGCCGTGGGATTCACCTGTGATACCTCCTTGAAGCTGACACCTCCGTGTATGTGTGCGGGGACCGTGACAGCTTTTTCAGAGGAATTCACCTGTGATATCCCGTCTAAGTCAAAACCTCCACGTGGTGCGGGGACGTGATCTGACTTAGTCAGAGAGACTCAGTCTTGTTATCGGTGTCTCAGCAGCCACAAATCAAGTCACATTCTCCACCAACTCTCACCCGGATCTCAGACACACAGGATCACAGTAGACACTTAGCTTATCCCAGGGTTTGGATTTGCGCGTGGACTTGCACATTGGGCACCAATTGATGTGGATTTTTTGGTTGGGTGAATTTGCCCCTCTGTGTACTGTGGCCTGTCCTGATTAGACAGTCTTATTGAGCGCTCAAGGAAGGAAAGACGCCACACATTGTTAGCAGCAATACCTTCCAGCAGAACTCTGCAAGTTTATTCATATTCATGGTCTTTTATCAGTTCGTATAAAGGAGTGGTTACTCATTAACATAAAGGCTTTACTTCTTAGCTAATTGGTCAGATTAAGTGCATGAACATATATGGGTGTCCGACCTGAGGTTACTTAGACACCACATGATTTACTTCCGGAGTCTTGCACTTGTCAGCAAGTCTCCAATATCAGCCGGACCACCTGGCCTGAGTTCCTCATTCCCTATGTCTGCTAGATATTTCTCAAGTCACAAGACAATGAGATGACTGGGTAGCAGGTTATTTCCACCAACTAGTTATAAGGTTCAAACTGTGAATATGTATCTGTGTGCATATAAGAATATATAAGAGTACATAAGTATATAGCAGTATATGGAGTATATAGCCTCTAGCAGGCAAGTGAGATCTATATGAAATGCATATAAATAATAATAATAATAATAATAATAATAAATTTTATTTTTATAGCGCCGACATATTCCGCAGCACTTTACATTTCAGAGGGGATTTGTACAGACAATAGACATTACAGCATAACAATAATCACATACAGTAGATTATAACAAATACCAAGAGGAGTGAGGGCCCTGCTCGCAAGCTTACAGTCTATGAGGAAAGAGGTAGACACGAAAGGTGGGTGGTAACAGTTGCCCTGATTGTATGGACCAGCCATAATGTTAAGTGTGTAACAGTACAGACACAGAGGGCTAATGGATGCATAAAGCATGTGGGAACATGATGCTGGGAACCTGGTTATGGTAAAATTTTTGGCTCTGCCACACAGGGATAGGTTAGGTTAATGTGTTGAGGCGATAGGCCAGTCTGAATAAATGCGTTTTCAGGACACGCTTAAAATTGTGGGGATTGGGGACTAATCGTATTGACCTGGGAAGTGCATTCCAAAGAATTGGCGCTGCACGTGTAAAGTCTTGGAGACGGGAGTGGGAGGTTCTGACTATTGAGGATACTAACCTCAGGTCATCAGCAGAACGGAGGGCGCGGGTAGGGTGGTATACTGAAACAAGGGAGGAGATGTAGGGTGGTGCTGAGCCATGGAGGGCTTTGTGGGTGAGGGTAATAAGTTTATACTGAATTCTGGAGTGGATGGGTAGCCAGTGTAATGACTGGCACAAGGTAGAGGCATCGATGTAACGATTGGTGAGGAATATGATCCTGGCTGCAGCATTCAAGACAGATTGGAGAGGGGAGAGTTTTGTAAGAGGGAGACCGATTAGAAGAGAGTTACAATAGTCGAGACGAGAATGAATAAGAGAAACAGTAAGAGTTTTTGCAGAGTCAAAAGTAAGAAAAGGTCGAATTCTAGAAATGTTTTTGAGGTGCAGATGACAAGAGCGAGCCAGTGATCGAATGTGGGGGGCAAAGGAAAGCTCGGAATCAAGTATGACCCCAAGACAGCGGGCATGTTGCTGGGGAGTAATAGTGGAACCACAGACGGAAATGGCAATGTCGGGTGTAGGTACATTAGTAGCGGGAGGAAACACAAGGAGTTCAGTCTTTGACAGGTTCAGTTTCAGATATAGTGAGGACATGATATTAGACACAGCGTTTAGACAATCGCCAGTGTTTTCTAGAAAGGCTGGCGTGATGTCAGGAGAAGAAGCGTATAATTGGGTGTCATCAGCATAGAGATGGTACTGGAAACCAAATCTACTGATTGTTTGATCAATAGGGGCAGTGTACAAGGAGAAGAGGAGGGGGCCTAGAACCGATCCTTGAGGAACCCCAACAGTAAGGGGAAGGTGAGAGGAGGAGGAACCGGCAAAAGAAACAGTAAAGGAGCGGTCGGAGAGATAGGAGGAGAACCAGGAGAGAACGGTGTCCTTGAGGCCAATGGAATGGAGCATAGTGAGGAGGAGCTGATGATCCACAGTGTCGAATGCTGCAGAGAGATCCAAGAGAATTAGCATGGAGTAATGACCATTTGATTTAGCTGTTAGCAGATCATTAGAGACTTTAGTGAGGGCAGTTTCAGTGGAGTGTAAAGAGCGGAAACCGGATTGGAGAGGGTCGAGAACAGAGTTTTCTGAGAGATAGCGGATAAGACGGGAGTGGACCAGGCGTTCCAGGAGTTTAGAGATGAAGGGAAGATTAGAGACAGGTCTATAGTTAGTGGCACAGTTTTGGTCGAGGGATGGTTTTTTAAGTAGTGGATGTATGATGGCATGCTTAAATGAGGAGGGAAAAATACCAGAAGAGAGAGAGAGGTTAAATATTTTAGTTAGGTGAGGGGTGACAGCAGGGGAAAGGGACTGGAGGAGATGTGACGGAAATGGGTCACTGGTGCAAGTAGTTGGGCGAGAAGATGCAAGGAGCCTGCTTACTTCTTCTTCTGTGACTGGTTCAAAATCAGAGAGTGAGTTAGATGCAGTGGGGGAGGGAGGACAGTGCATGGTATGAGGGGATTTGGAGATAATTTCCTGTCGGATCTGGTCAATTTTTTCTTTGAAGTAATTGGCCAGATCGTCAGCTCGGAGCTCAGTGGTTGGGGCCTGTACTCTTGGATTGAGTAGAGAATGAAAAGTGTCAAAGAGACGTTTCGGGTTATTGGACAGTGAGATGATGAGGGTGTTGAAATAGGTTTGTTTGGAGAGGTGAAGGGCAGTGTTGTATGTTCTAAGCATAAACTTAAAATGGATGAAATCTTCGTGTAGATTGGATTTTCTCCACAGACGTTCGGCGCACCTGGAGCACCGCTGCAGGAAACGTGTTTGCACCGTGTGCCAGGGTTGTCGCCGTCTGCGTTGTGGTGTTCTATTTATAGGGGGTGCAAATTCATCCAGGGCAGTTTGAAGTGTTTCATTGTAATGCTTCAATGCAGAATCAGGACATGAGAGGGAGGAGATAGGGGCCAATGAAGACTGCAAGTTCTTCAGAAGTTTCTGGGTGTTAATGGCCTGTGTGTTTCTATAAGTCTGGACAGTGGGGGTGACCTGAGCAGCCTGGCAGTTCTTTATAGAGAATGAAAGAAGATTGTGGTCAGAGAGCGGGAGAGGGGAGTTTGCAAAATCATCCACTGCACAAAGCCGAGAGAAGACCAAGTCGAGGGAGTTTCCGTCTTCATGCGTTGGAGAATTAGTAAGCTGCGAAAGGCCAAATGAGGAGGTTAGAGATAAAAGGTGAGTAGCAGATGGGGAGAGGGGAAGAGCAATGGGGATGTTGAAATCTACCATGATGAGGGTAGGGATGTCACAGGAGAGAAAATGTGGAAGCCAAGTGGCAAAATGATCCAGGAACTGATGGGAGGGGCCGGGAGGACGATATACCACCGCCACTCGCATGGAGAAGGGGGTGTAGAGTCTGACGGCATGGACCTCAAAAGAAGGGAAGACAAGTGAGGGTACTTGAGGGATAACCTGAAAGGTACATTTTGGTGATAGGAGCAGACCAACGCCTCCACCAGCTCTATTGTCTGATCTTGGGGTATGAGAGAAGTGTAGCCCCCCGTATGAAAGAGCAGCAGCAGCGGTAGTATCTGACTGCTGGATCCAGGTTTCAGTAAGAGCCAGAAGGTTAAGAGAATTAGAAAGGAAGAAGTCATGAATGAAGGAGAGTTTGTTACACACTGAGCGAGAATTCCAAAGTGCACAATTAAGAGAGACAGATGGCATGCAGGGAATATTAATAAGATTAGAGGGGTTTCTGAGTGTAGCAGTGGGGGGGTTTGACTTTCTATAACATGGGGGACCAGGGTTGGGAGCAATGTCTCCTGCAACTAGGAGAAGGAGGATAGAAAGAGTGAGCAGATGGTTAAGTGATTTGTGAGAGCGTCTCTGGTGTTGAATGGTGGGACTGGCTGGATCTGTATATACATATATATTTCCATAACAACGGTGTAATCCATACTGAGTGAGCGTGTGTGGTTTCCTCCTTCTATATGTACGGAGATAAAAATGTTACCCTATACTATATACAGCTTCTATGTTGTTATACAGTACCTTTGTTCGACATTTAGTGTTATGGTCAAATTCCATACTGAGTGAGCATCTGAAGGTGACTACGGGAATATCTATAGGGAGATTTAAATTGTACCCTATAATATATATACTTGCTATCTTGTTATCCAGTACCTTTTTTCAACATTTTGTATTATGGTCAAATCCAGACTGAGTGAGCGTCTGAGGGTGACTCTGGAAATATATAACGAGATTTCACATTTGCCCAACACTGTATACAGCTCTACGCTTCTGATACAGTACCCTTTTTTGCCATTTTGATTCTGGTGTAATCCATAATGAGCCTGTGATTGTCTGTCTGTTACTCCAGAAATATAGTTGGAGATTTAAGATTACACCAACACTGTATACAGCTGTACGCTTGTGATACATTACCCATTTACTGCTTTTTGTATCTTGTCTAATCCATACTGGCCTTAGAGCATTTGTGTCTGCCTCCTGAAATATATACGGAGATTCAGAATGTTTAAACTATACTATATATACCTTGTATCTGGTGATACTGTACCCTTTTTCAACTTTTTATATTATGGTGTAATCCATACTGAGCCTGTGAGCGTCTGTGTATGACTCATGAAATATATACGGAGATTTACAATTATCCCTAGACTGTATATAGCTGTATGCTTCTGATACAGTACCATATATCTGCTGGTATTTTGGGTACATTTTCACAAAAATTAATAAGTATGGTGGAAGAGGCCACGGACGTGGGCGTGGGGGGCCAGCTGGTACTGATGGTGGTGGTGGTGCATCTGCTGGTAGTGTCAAACGCACAATAGCAGCTAAGGCAGAAGGTGTTGAGCCTGCATCATGGTCTGGCTCCGGAAGGCCTGTAAGGCTCCCTTTCCTGGGAGTAGGTAAACCGCTTTTAAAGCCGGAGCATCAGGAACTGGTTTTGCCTTACATTGCTGAAACAGCCTCCAGCTCTATCGCCTCCTCTTCTGAAGTTTCAAAAAATACAAGCACTGAGTAGTCAGTGCAGGCTTCTGGTCAGGAGCAACCCCTTTCCCTGGGTCCTTCACCCACACCAAAAGTGAAGGATGCGGCAGCCCACACTTCAGATTACTCCATGGAGCTCTTTTCACATACCATGCCTGGGTTCATTCTAAATGGGGCACATTATATGTGGAGCATTTTTGGGCCCATCATACACTGGAGCATCATCCATGAGGCCCATGATATACTAGAGCATTCCAAATGGGGGCATCAGACACTGGAGCAGCATCTATGGGGCCCATTACACACTGGAGCATTAGAAATGGGGCCCATTATATATATATAGCATTTTTTGGGCCCATAACACACTGGAGCATCATCCATGGAGACCATCATATACTGTAGCATTATGTGGAGCTCATCATATACTGTATGGAACATGATATGGGACCAATTATTCTGTATGAAGAAATATAGGGGGCTCATTATTCTGTATGGCGCACCATGTGGTGGCCATAATACTGTATAGAGTTATATACGGTCCCTTTTTTGAGCTATTGTAGAATTTAAAATACATATCAGTCATGTCATGTAAGAAGTGAAGTATTTTTCATTGTGCTATACCTATATTTCTGTGCCTTATCGGAGCATCATGAATTGTTGTATGTGTTAAAGGGGCCCACTGACACTCTTTCGCCCGAGGCACACGAAAACCTGGAGCCAGCCCTACCCCCCCACAACTTTAGCCAAATAACCCCCAGTTTTCAATGCGTAACTATTATTATAAAGTAAATTAAGGTTGACAAGCTTAAGTAATAAGAATTGATGTTGTTGGCATTGAAATGGGCACTGTAGGTGTGTTTACTGTCCTCCACTCCCTGCCGACTTTGCTTCCCCATTGACTTGCATTGGGTTTCGTGTTTCAGTCGGACCCCCGACTTTTCACTATAGTCGTCCGATTTCGGTTGACTCGACTTTTGAGAAAGTCCGGTTTCATGAAACCCGATTCGACCCTAAAGTCGCTTATCTCTATTTGACGCTCTAAGGGAGGCTGGGTTTACAATAAACCTGAAGAAGTGTGCCTTGGGTAAAGAAGAAGCCAAGTACCTCGGATATGTAGTGGGGCATGGCGAAATCAAACCCCAAATCAATAAAGTGGAGGCAATTCAAACATGGCCGAGGCCTCTATCAAAGAAGCAAGTTAAAGCCTTCATGGGGATTGTGGGATATTACAGGAGGTTCATCCCAAACTTCACCACAATGGCTGCACCTCTAACTGATCTGCTTAAGGGGACAAAGTCAGTGATGGTCAGATGGTCTGAAGAGGCAGAGTCAGCCTTCCACGAAATGAAAGGAGCTCTATGTAAGCAACCCATTCTGGTGTCCCCAGACTTTAAAAGTGAATTTGTCCTCCAGACAGATGCCTCAGATGTCAGGGTAGGAGCAGTCCTTTCCCAAGAGATACATGGGGAGGAGCATCCTGTTCTCTACTTGAGTAGGAAGTTGTCTTCTTGTGAGAAAAATTACTCAGTTGTAGAGAAGGAGTGTTTGGCCATAAAATGGGCAGTGGATACATTACGGTACTACCTGGTGGGACAGAAGTTTAAATTAATATTCGACCATGTCCCACTCAGAAGGATGAGGGAAACAAAGGGTAAGAATGCTAGGGTCACCCGCTAGTTCTTAGCCCTACAAGACTTCAACTTCCATGTAGAGCATAGGGCCGGGAAACTACATGGTAATGCCAATGCCCTCTCACGAATCCCTTGCCTGGTAGGTGAAAGTACCAAGCCCCACAGCTTTAGGCAGAGGGGGAGGTATGTGGCATGGCTAAGGGTTGTATAATTGATGGGAGATATGTGTCTCAGAGATGGCTGGTCTCCATAATGTAAGGCATAACAGATATTGCTGTATTATTATTGTTTTGCAAGGACCTGTGGTGAGGTCACAGCCACGTGACCATTCAGCTGCTGCTGAACCAGGTAGCTGTATACAAGGAGGGAAGAGCCTCCTGTATGTGTGCTGAGGCTCCAGGACTGAGCCTGAAAAATGGACATTTATATTTTTCCTTTCGAGCTGAAGGCTGTTTTCTTTTGGTGACCTGCTGCTTTGATTTATGATGCAAATAAACCTCTTGAATTTAGGAAGAACTTGCCTCCTGATTGTCTCCCGCTGCACCTGAGCAAGTCGAATCCCTACAAACCCTAAACTTTTGAACGGTAGTGTATAAAAGACAAATATCATATTTGGGCAATATAATATAGTGATGTTCTTAGGATAATTTCAAAATTTACAAAATTATAAAGACCAGGTGATAGAAATTATATTGGCTAGAATACAAGCATACCCATAAAGACACGATACAGTAGCATGTAAAAGTTTGGGCACCCTTGGTCAAAATTACTGTTATTGTGAACTTTGAAGCAAGTTGAAGATGAAATGCTGTCTAAAAGGGCTATAATTAAACACTCCTGCACATCTCCAGTCAGTTCTTAACTCTGCTGCCCAACTAGTTCATTGGCTTTCAATTTCCCAGCGTATCCAGTTCAAACTACTAATATTGACGTACAAAGCTATCCATAACCAGTCTCTTCCATACATCTCTGTACTAATCTTCTGATATCTTCCTTCACGTAGTCTCTGGTCCTCCCAAGCAGGGCAGTTTCTAGGGAATTTTGCCAACAGGGTGAACATCAAAAAAGAGCCCCCCCGAACATTAACATGCTGAATACCCGGACAAATATCGTCACACCATGACCAGACCACATATTACCACCACATAGTCACCGAATAATACCACATACAAGGAACAAATAGCGCCGTACCATGGCCAGACCACATAGTCACCGATTAATACCACATACAAGAAACAAATAGCGCCACACCATGACCAGACCACATATTACCACCAGATAGTGACTGAATACTACAATACTGATCATTAATTAAAAACACAATACTAAGTGCAATTGTATACAGGAACTCTATATTTACTGTCAGTGTGCAGGTAACACACTGACTCACCAGTGACGTCTCTAGCTGAAGTCCTTCATCTTTGCTTTTCTTTTTCATCCAGCACAGACCGGCATCACTTCTTCCAGCCAAGACTCGTCTCTGCATGAAATAACACAGTTACCTAGAGCACGGCTTCCAGAGCACATTCCCCACTTTTCCCTTCTACACTACACATCTGAATACAGACGTGCACCCACCATTAATACATAATTGGTTATCATGCAACCCACCATTCCAAATATAAATTATAAACCACCACTGTGCACCCACTAACTATAAATGTCACTTTCCCCATTTAAAATATAAATTAGCACCTGTACTCTTTCCCCCAATTCATTACCAGGCACTTCAACCTCAACGCCCCCCACTATGTACCTCCCGCTCTAACCCTAACACCGATTCATTATATTTACATGCCCCTCCAGCCTCAATTCATTGTCATGTCTTTCTCTCCCACCCTCTATTCATTATCAACTGCTCTACCCCACATTCAATACATCACTTACTCCCCCACACTCAAAATTCTTCATTTGTTCTCCAGATAGATCATTTGCTCTCCTCTCCCCCCACCTTCAATTAAATTGCTGTGCCCCGTCACTCACACTGAATTCATCATTTGCAGTCCCCCATCCTCTCCCCCACATCATCATTTGCAGTCCCCCACTTTAATTTGATGTCCCCTTCATCCGTTGCAGTCCCCTATCACCCCTCACTTCATCTGCAGTGCCCCTTCATCATGTGCAGTCTCCCTTACCCCCACTTCATGATGAGCAGTCACTCTTACCCCCACATCATGTGCAGTCCCCTTTACCCAATTCATGTGCAGTCCCCCTTACCCCCAAATTCATCCTGTGTAGTCCCCCTTACCCCCCATTTCATCATATGCAGTCCCCCTTCATCAAGTGCAATCCCCCTTACCCCCCATCAAGTGCAGCCATTCCATCATGTACAGCCCCCTCACCCCCCTCCATCATGTACAGGCTCAGCCCCCTGTACCGCTCTCCATCATATGCAGCTATATTCACCCCCCTCCATCATGTACAGGCTCAGCCCCATTCACCCCCCCTCCATCATGTGCAGCCATATTCACCCCCCTCCGTCATGTACAGGCTCAGCCCCTGCACCCCCCCTCCATCATGTGCAGCATATTCACCCCCCTCCATCATGTACAGGCTCAGCCCCCGCACCCCCCTCCATCATGTGTAGCCATATTCACCCCCCTCCATCATGTACAGGCTCAGCCCCCGCACCCCCCTCCATCATATGCAGCCATATTCACCCCCCTCCATCATGTACAGGCTCAGCCCCATTCATCCCCCCTCCATCATGTGCAGCATATTCACCCCCCTCCATGTACAGCCCCCTCGCCCACTGAATTCATTAAAAAAAAGTTTCCCATACTTACCTCACAGCCGCTCCCCAGCAGCGCCTCTCTGCAGCCAGCGTCCGGGTACATGTCGGCGTCTGCGTGATGACATCATCGCGCAGGCCCGACACCTGACCAGGAAGTAGAGAGGGAGCTGCGCAGCTGTCAAGGTGATGGCCGTACACAGCTCCCTGCACGATACACTGTGACGCGGGCGGCTGTATGCTGACGGCCGCATCACAGAACAGAGCGCACGGCCGCACAGTACCGGATCGCGGCTCTGAATCTCCCCGGTTCGGGGAACCGCCAAAATCCGAAAAGTTTGATTTTGGCGCGCACGGCGCACCGTCAAAAGTGCGCAGCGCAGGTCAAAGCGCAACTAGCGCACGGCCTGCGCACGATCTGCGCACCCTATGCTAAAAATAGGGTGCGCCGATCGCAGGCGCCGCTGTGCGCTAGGAGGCGGTGCTACAAGCAAGGGGCGGGCACGCCGGGCAGAGAGCCGGCTCGGGGGCGGAGCTACCCCCGGCCGTGCGTGCGCTTAAAAAGCGCTAATGTGAAACCACCCTTACAGTCCAAATTCAGCTTACTTGGGGGAATCAGCAGTACTGGTGGAGCGGGGTCACAGGAGATGTTTGGTGGTCCGTCAATATGACTCCCAATCCAGGCTGGTGTGGCAGGTGCGTTGGCCTTCGGGAAATCCCATCCCAGGCTGGTGCAGCAGGTATGGTGGTGGTGCTTGGTGCTCCATCAGCATCTTGGGAAAGCCCGGAGACCCCGCAGATTCATTGCTGCGATGTGGTGGCCTCTCGGAAAATGGCCACAGGTGGTGGCGCATGGTCAGATTAAGATCTTGGCAACGGTGTGCAGGGCCACCGGGCTCTCACAAAATGCTGGCGGAGCCCCCCCCGCACCACTGCCGAACCTGCCTCACTTGCTGCACCAGCCTGGAAAGGAAGTGTGGCCATCACCTGCCAGCGTCAGATTGGGACCACCGCAGAATCGCCCGACTCCTGCTGCCCCACAGTATTTATAAGTATATTCCGACTATAAGATGCATCCTCATTTTACCCAAAAAATTTCTGGGAATAAAAGTGCATCTTATAGTCCGAAAAATACGGTATAGCTGTATTTTGTAGGTAACCCCTTCTCATGTACAGCACCATGGAATCAAGGGTGCTATATAAATCTATATATAATCCCCAGTTGGGACTTCAGGCCGCTGTCCCCGAATCCCATAAGGCATCGCGGCAGTGCCACTTACTGACTACATTGCAGCAGCACAGCCAGAATGCACCCACACATGTCCCATGGTCCTGATGTCATTACAGGTCCTTCAGCCCAGCTGCCATCAGTGGTAGTGAGGCTTGTAACACAGACAGGAAGTTTAAGATTCCATCAGACATCTTCCTCCTAGGCGTTCGGTGTGGGTGGGAGCCAGGCAGGGTGGCAGCAGTGCCTGCTGCAGTGTAGGCAGCAATGACCTTCCTGTCTTCGTCCAGTAGTGATCTGCAGAGCAGCAACAGGCAGTCTGCAGTGTATGGGAGAACGCTGGGGGTAGAGTGCTGCTCCTGCTGCTGCTGCTGGGATGATTACAGCAGGAGAACTGACATGAGCTGGAGGCTGGGCTGCTGATGAGCTCACCCACAGCACCCACAGCCCTGGAGTCTTACACTGGCATAGATGCCAACGTGCAGATATCAGTATGGAAACCTGCTACACCAACATGATGAGAGCAGTCAAGGTTCTCTGCAGAGGATTCCTGCTGTCCATCCCAGTAGATGGTGCCGCAGCATCAGACATTAAAGGGGTACTCCATTTTGACTATCTTCCGGCCTCTGTATCCGAATCACATAAGGCACCGTGGCAGTGTCACTTGCGCAGGCAAAATGGGTAGATGCAAAAGTTTGGGCCCCCTGCTTTGTTAGTACTTAGTAGCATCCCCTTTTGAAAGCCGGAACAGCAAATGCCAGGCATAGTAACTAACTACGGTTAGTTAAAACAAATTAGAATGATTATATCTATATATATAAAGCTGAGTGTAGCGCCCCACCCACTCCACATAGCCACATTCACTATAATATCCCACATCATCCCATCAGCCAGATCCCCCAGACAACTACCCCTAATATCCCACATCATCCCATCAGCCAGAGCCACCAGACTACTACCCCTAATATCCCACATCGTCCCGTCACCCAGAGCCAACGGACTACTACCTCTAATATCCCACATCATCCCGTCAGCCAGAGCTACCGGACTACTACCCCTAATATCCCACATCATCCTGTCAGCCAGAGCTACCGGACTACTACCCCTAATAACCCAAATCATCCCGTCAGCCAGAGCTACCGGACTACTACCCCTAATATCCCACATCATCCCGTCAGCCAGAGCTACCGGACAACTACCCCTAATAACCCACATCATCCCATCAGCCAGAGCCACCGGACTACTACCACTAATAACCCACATCATCCCGTCAGCCAGAGCCACCGGACTACTCCCCCTAATATCCCACATCATTACGTCTGCCAGAGCTACCGGACTACTACCCCTAATATCCCATATCATCCCGTCAGCCAGAGCTACCGGACTACTACCCCTAATAACCCACATCATCCCATCAGCCAGAGCCACCGGACTACTACCACTAATATCCCACATCATCCCGTCAGCCAGAGCTACCGGACTACTACCCCTAATAACCCAAATCATCCCGTCAGCCAGAGCTACCGGACTACTACCACTAATATCCCACATCATCCCGTCAGCCAGAGCCACCGGACTACTCCCCCTAATATCCCACATCATCCTGTCAGCCAGAGCTACCGGACTACTACCCCTAATAACCCAAATCATCCCGTCAGCCAGAGCTACCGGACTACTACCCCTAATATCCCACATCATCCCGTCAGCCAGAGCTACCGGACTACTACCCCTAATAACCCACACCATCCCATCAGCCAGAGCCACCGGACTACTACCACTAATATCCCACATCATCCCGTCAGCCAGAGCCACCGGACTACTCCCCCTAATATCCCACATCATTACGTCTGCCAGAGCTACCGGACTACTACCCCTAATATCCCATATCATCCCGTCAGCCAGAGCTACCGGACTACTACCCCTAATAACCCACATCATCCCATCAGCCAGAGCCACCGGACTACTACCACTAATATCCCACATCATCCCGTCAGCCAGAGCCACCGGACTACTCCCCCTAATATCCCACATCATCCCGTCAGCCAGAGCTACCGGACTACTACCCCTAATATCCCACATCATCCCATCAGCCAGAGCCACCGGACTACTACCACTAATATCCCACATCATCCCGTCAGCCAGAGCCACCGGACTACTCCCCCTAATATCCCACATCATTACGTCTGCCAGAGCTACCGGACTACTACCACTAATATCTGTTAAAGATAGGTACGCAGGAAAACGCTGGATGCATGCGGCAGTGGGCGGAGTTTCACGGAGGAAGAAAGGAGGAAGTTGGCTGCCATCCGCAGCCCTCCTGAACGCTAATGTGATACTAGCCTTACTTACTGTTTTTTTAAACAATTGTAACTGCTGCTTCCAGGTCTTTCTGTAGCTCTCCACAGGTGGTCCCTTCTCTTGGACAACTCTTCTGACAATTCTTTTCAGACCTCTGTCAAAATCTTGCAGGGAGCACCTGGCATTGGCCAGTTTATCTCTAGATATAAAAGTGAATGTATGTATGTACAGTATGTGTGCGTGTATTACCAACCATTCACAAAGCATCTTTTATTTCACCAGAGCTGTTCAAAAGAAGCTGAGCTGTGATTGGTTGCTATGAGCAACAGTTTTCCTTGCAACCAATCACTAAGCATCTCTCATTTCACCAGAGCTGGTTAAAAATAGCTGAGCTGTGATTGGTTGCTATGAGCAAGTTTTCCCACTTGACAACACCTCAGCAGACACTGACATGCTGGGAAAAATCTAGCAGCCCCGGGAACATAAGCTCCCAGCCATTGTCTGTCACCCTGAAAGGAGCAGAGGGCACATGACAGAAATGAATAATCCCCTCCCTGCCCATATCCCCATCACACATTATCCATCCCATAGCTACATCTTACCTCTTAAAGGGATCATTGGTATGGAAGCCAGAGCAAATCCATCCAGGGCTTTGGTTTTGACCCCAGGACTCTCTTAAAGGGATCCTTGGTATGGAAGTTAGGACCGTTCCACTCAGCTCTGTGGTTCTGACCCCTGGGTCTCTTAAAGGGATCAGTGGTATGGAAGTTAGGGAAAATCCACTCTGCGCTTTGGTACTGACCCCAGGTCTTTCTTAAAGGGATCTGTTGTGAGTTCATTTTCCCCTTCGTCACTGAGGTCTGGTGAACTCCCTATTCTGGTAAAGGAAGGTAATGAGCCTGATTATCAGGCACCTGTGTCTAATGATGATGACTGGCTGAGTGGAGTCACGGACTGGATATAAGGCTGCCGACGCCCTTCTGCCCTGCGGGTGATTTCTCTGTGGACTTCTAGGAAACCAGTCTGATTCCTGCTCCTCTAAAGCTAAGTTTTCTGCTTTGCCGTTTAGCATTTGTGTTTTGTTTTTGTTTGCCTTGCTTTTCCGGATTCTGCCATTCCCTGCTGGGGTGAGCTGAATCTCCTTTTGCCGGTTGCTCTGTCTTCAGAATATTCCTGAGTACTGACATAGCTTTTTGAAGCCTAGCGTCTTCAGGGCCTTTTTCACTGTCAGTCTGTTGGCTCTTAATTTCATAGGGTTTTTCACGGATTGCAGACAGCAGCCTTCCTGTCCTTTCCTATCTAGTTAGTTTGGGCCCCGTCTTTGCTCAGTCTATCTTTCTGTCTGTGTTGTGTTCTTTCTTCTTGCTTCACCATCATTATATGTGGGGGGCTGCCTTTTGCATTGGGGTCTGCTCTGGGGCAGTTTAGATTTCCCTTTCTGTCTTTAGGCTATTTAATTCTCCGCCTGTGATCGAGGGGTCTAGGGCATCGTAGGAACCCCCCACGGCTACTGCTAGTTGTGTTGATAGGTTCAGGGGTCTCAATCCGATAGCTGCCAACCTCTCTGGTTTTCCGGACTTAGCTAGCATTTCTGTTTTTGTCTCCTACGGTGACTCAATCATAACAGAATCACCCGCCATACCGCAGATCCTAGGGTACTCTATAGCAGGAAAGAATTGCGTTTAAAAAAAAAAAAAAAAAAGAGTGTGTATATTCTTTTCTCTATATCTCTGAGGCCGTAGGGGGAATTTTTTTTTTTTTCTCTCAATGGAGATAAAGCAATTGTCTGATCGTGTGGAGCAGCTCGCTGCGGAAGTGCGGGGAATTTCCGCCTACCTTGCTCGTTCGCATGCTGTTGAACCAAAGATCCCTACACCTGATGTATTTTTTGGGGATCAATCTAAATTTTTGAGCTTCAAAAATAATTGTAAATTATTTTTTGCCTTGAAGCCTAACTCGTCAGGGAGTTCCGCGCAGCAGGTTAAAATTGTCATCTCTTTGCTGCGTGGCGATCCCCAGGATTGGGCGTTTTCTTTGAAACCTGATGATCCTATTCTGACTAATGTGAACGCATTCTTTCAAGCCTTGGGGTTGTTGTATGACGAACCTAATGCTATTGATCAGGCTGAAAAGACCCTGTTGGCATTGAACCAGGGTCGAGATTCTGCAGAGTTGTACTGTCAAAAGTTCTGAAAGTGGGCGGCCATTACTACCTGGAATGATAATGCCTTGGCTGCTCTCTTTCGGAAGGGTTTGTCAGAAGCCGTAAAAGATACTATGGTGGGATTTCCTGTTCCCTCTGGTCTGGACGATTCTATGTCATTAGCCATTCAGGTTGATCGGCGTTTACGTGAACGCAGGATAGCACGAGAGGTGTTGCCACCGGTAGAACAGACGTCTGAACCTATGCAATGTGATAGAGTTTTGTCTAAGGCGCAACGTCAGGAGTTCAGAAGGCGTAATAAGCTGTGTTTTTTCTGTGGAGATGCCTCGCATATTATTTCTGTTTGTCCTAAACGAGAGAAACGCTTTGCACACACGTTTTCTGTTGGTGGTGTTCAACCTAAGTTTCTTCTGGCAATTACTCTGATCTGCTCCCTGTCCACATTTTCCGCCAAGGCTTTTGTGGATTCGGGAGAAGCGCTAAACCTAATGGACTTGGATTTTGCTAAACGTTGTGGATTTCTGATGACACCTCTGCAGACGCCTACCCCTTTGAGGGGGATTGATGCTAATCCTTTGGCGAAAAATAAACCTCAGTTTTGGACCCAGGTGGTCATGCGGGTCGCCCCAGACCATCAAGAAAATTGCAGATTTTTGGTGTTACATGGTCTGCATGATGCCGTTGTTCTGGGGTTTCCCTGGTTGCAAATTCATAATCCAGTCTTGGATTGGAAATCTGTGTCTGTGGTGAGTTGGGGTTGTCGGTGTGCCTGTAGTGAGGCTCTGGATTTTTCCACCTCTCCTCAGTCGCATGATGTTCCTGACTATTTGGCGGACTTTTATGATGTATTTAGTGAGAATGAGTCTGCGTCCTTGCCTCCTCATAGGAGTTATGACTGTGCAATTGAACTGAGCCCGGGATGTAAATTTCCCAAGGGTCGGCTCTTCAATTTATCTGTACCCGAGCACGAGGCTATGCGGTCCTATATTAAGGAGGCGTTGGAGAAGGGTCATATTAGACCATCCTCTTCACCCTTAGGTGCCGGGGGTTTTTTTGTGGCCAAAAAGGATGGTTCTTTAAGGCCTTGTATTGATTATCGTGCCCTCAACAAAATTACTATTAAATATCAGTATCCGTTACCCCTGATTTCGGACCTATTCTCTAGAGTTAGAGGTGCTTGCTGGTTTACCAAGCTTGACCTCAGGGGGCGTATAATCTTATCCGCATTAAGCAGGGGGATGAATGGAAGACGGCGTTTAATACTCCGGAGGGACATTTTGAGTACCTGGTGATGCCTTTTGGGCTCACTAATGCCCCTTCTGTCTTCCATTGCTTCATGAACGATATTTTCCGAGACTTTGTCGATAAATTTTTGATTATCTATCTGGATGATATTTTGATCTTCTCCAAGGATTGGGATTCTCATGTGGAACATATTCGGACTGTGTTCCAGATCTTGAGGGACAATTCCCTGTATGTCAAAGGATCGAAATGCCTTTTTGGAGTACAGAGGATTTCATTTTTGGGATTTATTTTGTCTCCATTAACTATTGAAATGGACACGGCCAAGGTACAGGCCATTTATGATTGGGTTCAGCCCACTTCTTTGAAGGCCCTCCAGAAGTTTTTGGGTTTTGCTAATTTTTATCCGAAATTTATAGCAAAATTTTCTAGTATTGCCAAGCCATTGACTGATCTGACTAAGAAGGGTGCTGATGTGTTGAATTGGTCTCCGGAGGCTGTTGCTTCCTTTCAGGAGCTGAAGCGAAGATTTACCTCCGCTCCAGTTTTGCGGCAACCTGATGTCTCACTCCCGTTCCAGGTAGAGGTGGATGCTTCTGAGATTGGTGCAGGAGCTGTTTTGTCCCAAAAGGATCCTGTAACATCTAAAATGAATCCCTGTGCTTTCTTTTCCCAAAAGTTCTCTCCATCTGAACGTAACTATGATGTGGGGAATCGGGAACTGTTGGCCATGAAATGGGCATTTGAAGAGTGGAGACATTGGTTGGAGGGAGCTAAACATCAAGTTGTGGTCCTCACTGACCACAAGAATTTGATTTACCTAGAGTCGGCTAAACACTTGAACCCTAGACAGGCTAGGTGGGCCTTGTTTTTTACACGTTTTGATTTTGTGGTCTCTTTTCTTCCTGGCACTAAGAGTGTCAAGGCAGATGCCCTCTCTAGGAGCTTTGCTGATTCTCCTGTGGTGACCAAGCCTGCTCCCATCTTAGGCAAAGGGGTAGTTCTTTCTGCCATCTCGCCTGATTTGAGACTTGCTCTGCAAGAGTTCCAGGAGGACAAACCTGAGCATTGTCCCAGTGGAAAGTTGTATGTTCCTGGCCAGTGGAAGAAGAGAGTGATGTCTGAAGTTCATTGCTCTGCATTGGCTGGTCATCCAGGTATTTTTGGTACTAGAGATCTGGTGAGTCGCTCTTTTTGGTGGCCCACCTTGTCTCATGATGTCAGGAATTTTGTGCAGTCCTGTGGTACTTGCTCCCAGTCTAAATCTTGTTCTCGCTCTAGTGGGTTGTTGATGCCTTTGCCGGTCCCCAGGAGGCCATGGACCCATATTTCAATGGATTTCATCTCTGATATGCCTGTCTCTCAGACAATGACTGTTATTTGGGTGATTTGTGATAGGTTCTCTAAGATGGTTCATCTTGTACCACTCCCTAAGTTGCCATCTTCCTCTGAGTTGGTGCCCTTGTTTTTGCAACAGGTGGTTCGCTTGCACGGGATTCCTGAGAACACTGTATCTGACAGAGGAGTTCAATTTGTGTCTAAATTTTGGAGGACGTTCTGTTCCAAGTTGGGAATTCAGTTGTCCTTCTCCTCTGCTTTTCACCCTCAGACCAATGGGCAGACAGAGAGAACAAACCTGACCTTGGAGTCGTATTTGAGATGTTTTATTTCCGCTGATCAGGATGATTGGGTTTCATTTTTGCCCTTGGCCGAATTTGCTTTAAATAATAGAGCTAGTTCTGCCACTTTGATGTCACCTTTTTTTTGTAACTTTGGGTTTCATCCTCGATTTTCTTCAGGGCAGGTGGAGCCTTCTGCCTGCCCAGGTGTTGACACTGTGGTGGAGAGAATGCACCAAATCTGGGACCAAGTGGTGGATAAGTTATCTCTCTCCCAGGAAAAGGCCCAGCGGTTTTCCAATCGACATAGGACCATTGGTCCGCAGTTTAAGATTGGTGATATGGTGTGGTTATCATCAAAAAATATTGCTATGAAGGTGGCTTCTCCTAAGTTTAAGCCTAGATTTATTGGACCCTACAAGATTTTGGAGATTATTAATCTGGTCTCTTTTCGTTTGGCTCTCCCTGTCACATTTAAAATCCATAATGTGTTCCATAAGTCCTTGTTGAAGAGGTTTGTTGAACCAGTTGTTCCTGGGGTGGCACCTCCGGACCCTGTATTGGTTGAAGGTAACATGGAATATGAGGTAGAGAAAATACTGGATTCCCGTCTGGCTAGACGGAGACTCCAGTATTTGGTTAAGTGGAAGGGTTATGGTCAGGAGGATAATTCCTGGGTCTCTGCCTCTGATATTCATGCCAAAAGATTGGTGCGTGCCTTTCATCGGGCTCACCCTGATCGCCCCGGTGGCGTGGTTGAGGGTTCGGTGACCCCTCCTCAAGGGGGAGGTACTGTTGTGAGTTCATCTTCCCCTTCGTCACTGAGGTCTGGTGAACTCCCTATTCTGGTAAAGGAAGGTAATGAGCCTGATTGTCAAACACCTGGGGCTGATGATGATGACTGGCTGAGTGGAGTTAATGACTGGATATAAGGCTGCCAACGCCCTTCTGGTCTGCGGGTGATTTCTCTGTGGACTTCTAGGAAACCAGTCTGATTCCTGCTCCTCTAAAGCTAAGTTTTCTGCTTTGCCTTTTAGAATTTGTGCTTTGTTTTTGTTTGCCTTGCTTTTCTGGATTCTGCCATTCCCTGCTGGGGTGAGCTGAATCTCCTTTTGCCGGTTGCTCTGTCTTCAGAATATTCCTGAGTACTGACATAGCTTTTTGAAGCCTAGCGTCTTCAGGGCCTTTTTCACTGTCAGTCTGTTGGCTCTTATTTTCATAGGGTTTTTCACGGATTGCAGACAGCAGCCTTCCTGTCCTTTCCTATCTAGTTAGCTTGGGCCCCGTCTTTGCTCAGTTTATCTTTCTGTCTGTGTTGTGTTCTTTCTTCTTGCTTCACCATCATTATATGTGGGGGGCTGCCTTTTGCTTTGGGGTCTGCTCTGGGGCAGTTTAGATTTCCCTTTCTGTCTTTAGGCTATTTAATTCTCCGGCTGTGATCGAGGGGTCTAGGGCATCGTAGGAACCCCCCACGGCTACTGCTAGTTGTGTTGATAGGCTCAGGGGTCTGCAATCTGATAGCTGCCAACCTCTCTGGTTTTCTGGACTTAGCTAGCATTTCTGTTTTTGCCTCCTACGGTGACTCAATCATATCAGGGATCTCCGGTATGGAAGTCAGGGCAAACACCAAATCCATCCAGCGCTTCGGTTCTGACCCCATGCTCTCTTAAAGGGATCTCCTGTATGGAAGTTAGGGCAAATCCCTCAGCACTCTGATTCTCACCCCAGGCTTTTATTAAAGGGATCATTGGTATGGAAGTTAGGACAAATCCACTCAGCGCTCTGGTTCTGACACCAGGCCTCTCTTAAAGCGATCCCCGGTATGGAAGTTAGGAACGTTCCACTCAGCACTCTGGTTCTGACCCCAGGCTGATGGGATGATGTGAGATATTAGAGGTAGTAGTCCGGTGGCTCTGGCTGATGGGATGATGTGGGATATTAGGGGTTGTAGTCCGGTGGCTCTGGCTGATTTGATGATGTGGGATATTAGGGGTTGTAGTCCGGTGGCTCTGGCTGACGGAATGATGTGGGATATTAGTGGTAGTAGTCTGGTAGCTCTGGTTGACAGAATGATGTGGGATATTAGGAGTAGTCCGGTGGCTCTGGCTGACGGGATGATGTGGGATATTAGTGGTAGTAGTCCGGTGGCTCTGGCTGACGGGATGATGTGGGATATTAGTGGTAGTAGTCCGTGGCTCTGGTTGACAGGATGATGTGGGATATTAGGGGTAGTAGTCCGGCATCTGTGACAGGATGAAGTGGGATATTAGTGGTAGTTGTCTGGTTGCCCTGGCTGATGGGATGACATGGGATATTAGGGGTAGTAGTTCGGTGGCTTTGACAGGATAATGTGGGAGCACTGGCTGGACTGGCGAGCATACAGGGTGGGGGAGTGTGGGAGACAGGGTCCCCGTCGAGTGTCCGGGTCGGAACCAAGGGGACCGTCACCTGGGTTCCGGGAGAAACTGTTTCCGGGGACAGAGTTCGGGGACGGACCATTGTGACAGACAGATGGGCTGGGGGAGGGACCAGTATAAAGGAGGAGGGGAATTCCCAGGACGATGAGTCAGCAGAACGACACAGAAGGAGCAGGAGATTGTGGGAGCGACTGAGAGCCAAAGCAACTCACCAGAGCCAGAAAGGAGGCCAGAGACAGGACAGATACTTCCTCTGTACATCAGTGGGATGGCGCTGAGATGACCGTCCGAGAAGCGCTGCCCCACGTTGACCAGCGGCCGCCACCTCCTTCTTCCAGCCCGCGGCTACGGCCTGCCCGCGGTCATTCGCGGCCGACCCCACCCCAGCCCGCGGCCACTGCGGCCACAGTTCAACCCGCGGCTGCTGCCGCCTCCCTTCAGCCCGCGGCTGCGGCCTACCCGCAGTCACCCGCGGCCGCTGCAGTCTCACTCCAGCTCGCGGCTGTGGCCTGTTCCCTGCCGCCGCCCTGTTCTCACCAGTGGCCGCGGCAAGTACAGTACCAACCGGCGGCCGCCACTGTCCCGCTCTGGTCCGCAGCAGGGGCCGGGCCTCTGCTGACCGCGGACTCCCCGTCGCAGCCGTTAGTTGTGCAAGTTGCCTGTCAATCGCCACCATACATCGCTGCCACTTGCTCCAGGCCAGGGGCTGTGGCCCAACCGTCCAAGGACTACACCGGAGCCTGTGGGGCTCCAGTGTCATCAGTGCGCCGGAGTGCGCGAAGTCTTCGTCATAGCCTCAGCAACTGGGCCCAGCAACTACTACGCCGAAAGACCACCAACCCGGACAGCGAGGGACGTCTGGAAGGCTAAGTTGACTTTATAATTAAGGACCCGTAGTCGGCCATACCGCGGCCCTATAGTGACCGGCTGTTGCCGGAAGTAGTCGTGCTCTACCCGTTTGTGTGTGCTTGTATAGAACCCCCTGCGAGGGCAACCCGTGTTACCCCTTTTGGTGATCAGGCCGGGACTGAGGAAAGTTCCCTCTGGTCTTTTAAACATTAATATAGAAAGCACCTAACTGTCTCACGACTCGTCACAGCATCCTGCATACCTGCAATCACCACACCTTAATGAGACATGCATTCCAACAATGTAGAGAGAATTCCCCCCACCTCTGTACTGCGCAGCCAGGGATCATCACAATCAAGCAGTGTTAAAATTAATATGCTTTGGAGATCACAGTCACACACCTCAAGAATTGTGGACACCTATCCAGGAAATGGCTGTTTCTACACTGAACCTGGAGCCGTGGAAGGCCATGTGTGATAAAGGTGAAAACCTGGTGGTGGCTCAACACCGGGGCATCCTCACACATGTGCCTTGCAAGGCTCATGTCCTCAATCTAGTGGCACAGCTATTTCTCTGATATTATCCTAGTCTGGATGCACAGCTGAAAAAAGCCCACGGTCTCTGTGTGCTGTGCTCACTTCCGCACACTGCAGGTTATCGACTTGCATTGCTACAGAGGTCTGTCACCCTACCTGTTAACCATTTGATTGGCGATGACATGGTGTAATTCCAATCTGCACATGTTGCAGCGACTGGTGCTGTATATCCTTTTGCATAGCCTGGACCAATGAAGTATGTACATGGTGCAAATCACACTTGCAGATTGGGCACAGGTGAAGGACCTCTGTAGTTTTGAAATTGCTACTAAGATGATTAGCGCTTATCAGCATCACTATTCCGTCACCTACATGCTGGAGCACACTTTGAATAGTCTGTGTGAGGAGGTGGTGGTCTCAGAGGAAGAGGTGGAAGCAGAGAAGGATGCAAAAGGGATAACAATATCTCTAAGTTCTAGACTGTCAATGATCGAGCTGGGCTCATGGCTCCAGACAAACTGTTAGTGAAAGTGCAGGAGCAGAGGAGCAAATTGAGGACGAGGAAGAAAATGTGATGGACGGGCAACAGTCAGGAAATGAAAAGGATAATGATCCCCTCTCTGTTGTCCGTGGTTGATGGGAAGGGACAAAGGAAGCAACCTTGAGTGTTATCCTGCCAGCACATCATGGACTTGGACCTCATGGAAGCATCAAACATGAGTGCCTTCTTGCTGAACTATCTTCAACATGATGCCCATATTCTTAGAGTTATAAATAGTGCTGACTACTGGGTTGTCACTCTGTTAGATACACAGTACAAGAGTAATTTTTGCCAGATGCTTTCTCCCTGGAAAGGAAGGTGTGCATGCTGGCATATTCAAGCACGTTTGTAAACAATCTTAAGAGTGGTTTTCCTCAAGACAGCAGTGAATCACACAATGTGCATTGCAGTTCTAAACTTCCAAGACCAGCTACATGAAGGTTAGAATCATAGAATCGTAGAGTTGGAAGGGACCTCCTGGGCCATCTGGTCCAACCCCCTGCTCAAAGCAGGATTCGCTAAATCATCCCAGTCAGATGTCTGTCCAGCCTCTGTTTGAAGACTTCCATTGAAGGAGAACTCACCACTTCTCGTGGCAGCCTGTTCCACTCATTGATCACTCTAACTGTCAAAAAGTTTTTTCTAATATCTAATCTGTGTCTCTTCCCATTCAGTTTCATCCCAAAAAACTTGGGAAGGTGTCATCACAAAAACATTAGCAGAAACAGTAGTGTAAGTGTCATAAGCAATTTCTTTGAGTCATTTCACACATTTTTTAGACCAGGTAATGCAACAGCAGAACAGAATATAAGTCTGACACGTTGTGAACAACTGGACAGGATGGTGCAAGAATATCTTGAGCTCAATATCAATACCATCAGGGGAAATTTGGACCCTTTTGCATTTTGGTCTTCAAAAATGAAAGAGTGGTCTGAGCTTGCCTGTAATGCCTTGGAGGTTTTCTCATGCCAAACAGCCAGCGTTCTCTCAGAACGTGTCTTCAGCGCTGCTGATGGTGTGCTGATGATTAAATGCATCCAGCTGTCCCCTGAAAGTGTGGACCACCTAACTTTTATCAAAATGAACAAGTTATGGAGCTCCAATGACTTTTGCAACCCAGTCGCAGACTGGGCAGACTAGGCGATGGTGTCCTTTTTAGTGTCATGGATTGATCTTGCATTATTGCAGTCTGTGCCACCTTTGTCATGGCTTCTGTGCCTGCCATTGCTACTGTCGCTGATGTTACAAAAAAATTTTGAAATGTAGAGACTCGAAGTTGGGTCTCCTTCTGGTGGGTTGCCTTTAGTTAAAGGTGTTTCAGAAGACTATTATACACTGTTTCTACTCTGTGAAAATTTATGCCACTTTAGTGGTGTGATAATAATGTTTTGAAATGTGGGGAATCCAAGTCGGGTCTCTTTTATGCTTGTTGCCTCTAGAAGTAGGGCTCCCAGACAGGCAGGCCTGCACTTACTGTCACTCAACTACCTGTGTTACTATCCTTACAGTTTTCTACCCATAGTACTTTATGAAACTGGTGTTGTGCCATCTGGGTGTGGCTGGGAAAAAAATGGAGCTGTAGCTTGAGCTATCAGGGCTACCAGCAAAGAAGGATTACACCGCTCCCTTAACCACCAGGTATTCATTGAAACTTCAATTCAAAGCTGTAAATGCTAGCATAAACCCTGATACCTCATGCATGGCGCATGGCTCACTGCTTCTGTGCCATTATAAAATGTTCTACTGTGGGTCAATTGATCAGTCAACTATTTGTGTCACTTTCCTTCCATTTTTCTACCAATAATACTCAATGAAACTGTTGTTTGTGCCATCTGTGTGTGGCTGGGGAAAAAAATGCAGCGTTGTATGAGGTATCAGGGCTCCCAGCAAAGGAGACTTAGATCTTTTGCATGGCCCATGGCTGACTGCGGCTGTGCCATTAGCAAATTTCTACTGTGGGTCAATTGATGCCATTTTTCATTGTGTCTGACCCTAATGGTGTCTGCCCTGTTTGAGAAGCATTTGGTCATCCCTTAAGGTGATGTGCATACTTTTGGTTTGGCCTCCCATTGAATTTAATGGATTTCGGGTACATTCTGTCACGGGGTTACTGCAACAAAGAGGAGCCAGAAATTTATTTTGGCAGAACTGGGGTTAATTGGCCATATTGGGAGCTCTGGGAGTCTGAGCTCTCATCTGATTTGGTTAGCCACTCCTATCCCCTATATAATCTGGGTGCTTATTGTAATACATTGTCAGAGTTAGTTTATGCTGTGTGGCTTGGAGAAGTGTTTTTGGTGCTTATATGAGGAGTTTGGAGGATTTATCGGTGGCTGTTGCATGCGTTTGTGTGATAATTCCTTTCCCTCCTTTTATTTTGTTTTTTCCCCATCCTCTACTCCCTGGTGCATTCCTATTATATATGAGTGAATATTTGATTGCCTGGTATTTTCAGTTACCCCTTATTCTTGTTGCCTTATTCGTCGAGTTGGTGTACTATGGTGCACTGCAGCTCCCCTTTTCCCTGGGTGGGGGACAGGAACAGAAGGAAGGGAGATACAGGATTTAAGGCAAGGGTGGAGGCCCCGGCACCTTCACAAATATCCCAGGGAATAGGGCAAGCTAGGGCACCCCCTAGTGTTGGGAGCAGGGAAGGAGCTCCTGGTCCCAGGTCACCCGACAGCTGAGTCATGACATGTTCGTCCAACTGTTCGGTGAACATCGGGATGTTCAGTACGCCAAACCATGAAACATTTGCACATCTCTAGAGAAAATCTAAAGTAGAATGCTAACTCTCATTGCAGCTGTATTTCTACACCGGTGATTGGACCTACCTTTGATATCCAATGCCCTTTAGCAGCTAAAAAATGTTTATACAACTAAACAAAATAGTCTACACTTGTTTTGTTATATTGTTTTTTCTCTTCTTTGTCCTTGTATAAAAGAAGATTAAATTTTGCCAAAAAGCCGTTGTCATTGCTTTTAATCTGGAAAAAATAGAACTGTGTTTAAAATAAAACCTATTCAAGCATATTTGCTTTGTTTAATCCTCACAATGAGATTAATGAGTCAATGAGTTAATGAACAGTAATAAACACCCAACGATTCACATATCAATTACTTGTACGCTTAGGTGGGTATATCCTTCTATTATTATTTAGGTTTGTTATAATATTACATAAACATGAAAATAATGGGTTCACCTACAGGTTCAAGTTATTTCATAAAACACTCAAGGGCAACTATTGTTGCCCGCTATATCAGGGCCTCGCTACTACACACTACACTGTACAGTCATGGCCAAAAGAGTTGAGATGGACACAAATTTTGGTTATCACAAAGTTTTCTGCTTCAATTTTTTTAGCTTGACGTTTTTATGGTTACTGAAGTTCAATTGCAACAATTTGACAATTTGACAATTTTTTATTGACAAACAATTTAACAAGTTTACACAAAGATACAATATTTAGTTTTAACCCTTATATTTCAAGAACATTGAAATTCTGCAAATTTCCTGGCATGCTGAATATCAGTTTCTGGGCTAAATCCCTACTGATGGCAATCTGTTCTAGCTTAACCAGTGCTTGGAATTTATCACAATTTGTGTTTTTGTTTCACTACACTCCAGTCTCCACCCCAGTTTTTGGGGATTACCTTGTCCATTGTCCACAGTTCTCAATGGGATTGAGATCTGGGAATTTCCTGGCCACTGATTCAAAATGCCACTATTTTGTTTACAAAGCCACTTAATTTACCAACCCAATTAGTTTTCTTTATGAGATGTTCTCCATCATTCTAGAAAAAAAGCACTGTTCATCGCCAAATTGCTCCTGGATAATTGAAAGAAGCTGCTCTGGGAGGATGTTTAGGTACCATTCTTTATTGCTGGCAATAATCTTAAGCAAAATTGTGATTGACCCTACTTCCTTGATTAAAAATCAATCCTACATATGAATTTTCTCAGGCTGCTTTACTGTTGGCATGACACAGGAGTCATGGTAGCTCTCTACTTATCTTCTCAGTACAATATTCTTAAATATGTAAAAAGGCTGAAGGGGGCTTCATCAGATAAATGTATTTTACCCCAGTCCTCTGCAGTCATCAGTCAATGTACTTCCTGTACTTCCTGTCCCAGTCTGACCATGATGTTTTTCTTGGAGAGGTTGCTTCCTTGCTTCCCTTCTCATGACCATGCCAGCTTCTAAAGACCTTTGCCTCACCTGCATGCTGCCATTCCAGAGCAAGCTCTGCACATTCGTTGAAACAATTCCATAGCTGTATCCGCTTTAGGAGAGAGTTCTCGCACTTGCTGGAGAGCAATTGAACATTTCTCTTTAAAAATATGACTCAATAAATAGTTGATTTAGGAGTAATTTTATAAACAGCAATTACCTTGCTTGCAAAGCATGTTTTTCCTTTGAAGAAAATTTTGAGAGACAACAATTTCAAGTACTATCTCCCTTTTAAACCAAATATTCTGATCTTATAATTGGATCAGCATGACAAAGTGATATCAGTGGCCTTGCCCTTGTTAACACTTTCTCCTGAGCTAATGAGAAGATCACTGAAATGATGCAAGCTGGTCATTTTGTGGAAGTTCTGAAATTCAGTGGAAATGTTTTGCATTCATGTTAATTTTCATGGCAACGAATGACTGATATTGATCTCATCACTCTTCATAAAAATCTAGAGTTAAAGCAACTTGCATTTATAAAAACTGAGGTAGCAAATAGGGATGAGATCATGTTCGGTGATACTTGGATATCACTAAAGTATCTGGGTCTGGGTGCTCGGCCCTCAGCGAGCATTAAACGGTGGTTGAATTTGAAATGCAAATCCCTGCACTGCATGTTTGGTGCCTGTTACACAGCGAATAAGCATGCGGGGATTGCTTGCGAGTCACTAATGCCATAGCCTTCTTGGCAGTGACATTACTGTGATTAGGGAGAGCAGCAGAATACAAACCCTAGACAGGGCTTAGTATTTGCAGTTTGCTGTTAAATAAAAATCTGCTGCACATGACCACATTTTTTTTTCTTTTGGGGTGAAAAAAATTGATATTTATTTTCATCCATAGAGTACTGCGTGCTTTGTGGTACATTTCTGTGGCTTATAATGCTCCAAAAAAGCAGTGACAAATGTTTCTGGATTCAATTACTCACCCAAAGAGTATTACATTTTTGTGGTACATTCTGTGGTATATAACATTCCAAAAAAGCGTTGTCATTTTTTCTGGATTCAATTATGCACCCGTATAGTATTATGTGCTCTGTGGTAAATTTCAGTGGTATATAACACTTCAAATAAACGTAAATTTTTCTTGTTTCAATTACTCATCCATACAGTATTACCTGCTTTGTGTACATTTCTGTGGTATACAACACTCCAAAAAAGTGTGATTTCTTTTTCTGGATTCAATTTCTCATTATTATGTGATTTGTGGTACAAAATGGTGTATTAAGCTAAAAAAAACACTGACTGCTGCAGGTGACCAATTTTTTTTAAATTAAAAATAAACTTGGTTTCAAGAGACATAGCAATTACAAAATGCATAAGGTGTGTGGTAAGGAACAGGGAAGTTTAAGTGCTGATAATGTGGTGCAGGTGCGACTACGCTGGACTTGTATCACAAGAAACATTCCCATCCACAACACATAGGTTACTGTCCCACTTTGCAGGGAGGCACAGTACACCACTTCAAAAGCCAGAGCAGTGTAAAGAGGTGGCCAGTTGGATAGCAGATGCTTCCAGTATGCTTGGCAGCACCACCCAGTCTTTCACACAGTCTAGTCTCACCAGCTAACAGTCTGGATCACTTAATCTCTTTTAAATCTTCTGCCTGAGCGAGTGTGAACGAGCTGAGTGTGACCTGAGTGTAAATTCGAACTGTGGTAAGTGTGTGACTTGAGATTCAGTGACTTTGGATTCAGGGAGTTTCCGAGGGAGGTATTACTGAATTGCTGTTACAGTTTATTAATACTTTTTATTTTTGCTTATCTTTTTGTCTGGTGCAATCCCCATTAGGATGTGCTCCACTATTGCCAATGCCATCCAGTTCACGTCTTGCCGCATGTATAAAATCCTTGAACAGCTGGTCGAGGGTGCATACTGCTGTGCGAGATGTGAGCATGTTGTGCATTTGGAAGCCCAGATACCAGATCTAAATGTGCAGCTGTCAACACTGAGATCCATAGACAATATGGAAAGGAGACTTCTGCTCACTGAGCAGAAGCTCAATGGGATAGATGAGGGGGGATGCTAGGTTGGAGCTGCAGGACAATGAAGCAGCTAGCTGGGTGACAGTTAGAAGGCGGGATAGAGGGAAGAGCACCAGGGATGCTAGTCCAGATCCGGCACACCCCAATAAGTTTGCTAAGTTGGCAGATGAGGGGAGTGTTAGTGCAGGAGTAGCACTGCTGCAGCAAGGCATGTCCTTTGAAAGACGGAGGAGTGTCTGCTCCAGTAAGGGGGGAAATAGGAGAGCAGGGCAAGCCAGACAGGTTCTGGTAGTGGGAGACTCAATTATTAGGGGAACAGATAGGGCAATCTGTCGCAAAGACAGGGATCATCGAATGGTGTCCTGCCTACCTGGCGCTCGAGTCCAACACATCGCTGATTGGGTTGACAGATTACTGGGAGGGGCTGGTGAGGATCCAGCGGTCATGGTGCACATCGGCACAAATGACAAAGTTAGGGGTAGGTGGAAGGTCTTTAAAGATGATTTCAGGGAATTAGTGTGATGGTCAACGTGTGACTGGACACACCGCCTCCAGCAGGGCGAATTTCTCTGACACACGTGACCCTTGATACACTGCCTCCAGTAAGGCGAATTTAAATAATATAACGTGCAGCCGGATACACCGCCTCCAGCAGGCGAATTTCAGCATTACACGTGAATCTGGATACGCCGCCTCCAGCAGGGTGAATTTAAATAATAAAGGGAAACACCAGGGAAACCGATACAATGGAGGGCCCTGCAATAGGGAACGGGGACGTGGAGACCTCCTGCACTCCCCTGAGTCAGTGTCTCTGCACTCCTGACGGTCCCTATGCAGGTTCCGCACCTGGCGCCGAGCAGGATACCTAAAAACCCTAGCTCGCCCTGCACCTAGCCCTTTCTAGTGAAATGGACGGTGCAGAAACTAATCCCATCACTGCACTGAAACACACAAAAGATACAAACAGGGATAACACCACTTAGCTTTGCTCTGTTGCTATTGCTCCCAGCAACAGAGTCCGTCACCAGAATGCAGCTTTCCTCCAAAATCGCTGCTACTTCACCAAGCTTTGTCAGAGCTGCAAGGAACTTTCTCTAGCTCCATCCTCCACCAAGGATGGTTGGAAATGACCAATATCACCAACAGTGAGTGAGAGCACATGACACACCTTTATAGTTAAGCCAGAGGAATCACACCTGTTAGTGATTCCCATTTAATAACGCTAACCACCACCGGTGGCAAATTAGAACAAAAGACACCACTGTGTAATTACCCTAATGGCCACCGGGGGCAAAACTAACTTTAAGCAACCAGCTTAAAGAAAAAAAAAAGGTTACAAGTGCTTTTATCTGTCACAATCCAGCCTGGATCATGACAATTAGGCTGTAAGCTTAAAGCAAGGACTTCCAATGTGGTATTTTCGGAAATGCTTCCTGTACCACGTGCCACGTCAGAGAGGCAACGGGAGATTAGGGAGGTTAATAAGTGGCTCAGGAATTGGCGTAGGAAGGAGAGGTTTGGGTTCCTGCAGAACTGGGCCGACTTCTCAGTTGGCTACAGATTCTACGCTAGGGACGGGCTGCACCTCAATGGGGAGGGTGCAGCTGTGCTGGGGAGAAAATGGCTAGAAGGTTGGAGGAGTGTTTAAACTAGGAACAAGGGGGGAAGGTTATTCCGTTTATAGGAGGGGAAGACAGTGCAGATAGAGACCTGGGCACAAATAATGAAATTGGGGGTGGGGGTGGCATGGGGGTTGGGATTAGAACAGTTAATAATTTAAGAAAGAATAGAGGTACAGAGAGATACATAAAGTGAATGTATACTAATGCCAGAAACCTCGCCAACAAAATGGAGTTAATGTTGTTGGAACATAATTATGACATGGTGGGGATATCTGAGACAAGGCTGGACGAGAGCCATGACTGGGCGGTTAATTTACAGGGCTATAGTCTGTTCAGAAATTACGGTACAAATAAACGAGGGGGAGGCGTGTGTTTACATGTAAAATCATCCTTAAAACCCATCCTTCGTGATAATATATATGAATCTATTGAAAATGTAGAGTCCCTGTGGGTAGAGATAAGGGGAGGGGGGAAAAATAATAAATTACTGATAGGGGTTTGTTATAAGTCTCCAAAAATAATGGAAGCAACAGAGAATATCCTCATAAAGCAAATAGATGAAGCTGCGACTCAGGGAGATGTCATTATAATGGGGGACTTCAACTACCCTGAAATACATTGGGGAAAAGAAACCTGCAGTTTCAGCAAAGGTAATAGATTTTTGACAACTATGAGAGACAATTACCTTTCACAACTGGTTCAGGACCCAACAAGAGGGGGGGCACTGCTAGACCTAATATTAACCAACAGGCCAGACCGCATATCAAATGTAAGGGCTGAGGGTCACTTGGATAATAGTGATCACAAATTAATAAGTTTTCATGTATCCTTTAGTAAGATGTGTAGTAGAGAGGGGTTACAATGACACTAAACTTCAGGAAGGCAAATTTCCAATGGATGAGAGAAGATCTTGGTGCAATTAACTGGGACAATATCCTGAGACATAAAAATACACAAAGAAAATGGGAGACGTTTATTAGCATCCTGAATAGAACCTGTGCACAATATATACCGTATGGGAATAAACATGCTAGAAATAGGAGGAAACCACTATGGCTAAACAGAGCTGTAAGGAGAGCAATAAGAGATAAAAATAAAGCATTTCGAGAATTAAAGCAAGTAGGTAGTGATGAGGCATTAAATAAATACAGAAGATTAAATAAATTCTGTAAAAAGCAAATCAAGGCAGCAAAGACTGAGACAGAGAGACTCATTGCCAGAGAAAGTAAAAATAATCCCAAAATATTCTTTAACTACAAAAATAGTAAGAAGCTAAAAAATGATAGTGTTGGCCCCCTTAAAAATAGTCGGGGTGAAATGGTGGATGAGGATGAGGAAAAAGCCAATATGCTAAATGACTTTTTTTCAACAGTATTTACACAAGAAAATCCCATGACGGATAACATGATCAGGGATAAAAATTCTCCATTAAATGTCACCTGCTTAACCCAGCAGGAAATACGGCGGCGTCTAAAAATCACTAAAATTGACAATTCCCCGGGCCCGGCTGGGATACACCCCCGAGTACTGCAGGAATTAAGCACAGTCATAGATAGACCATTATTTTTAATCTTTAAAGATTCCATAATAACAGGGTCTGTACCACAGGACTGGCGTATAGCAAATGTGGTGCCAATATTCAAAAAGGGGACAAAAACTGAACTTGCAAATTACAGGCCAGTAAGTTTAACCTCAACTGTGCGTAAATTCCTTGGGGGGTTTTCTAAGAGATACTATACTGGAGTATCTGAAGAATAATCTTATGACCCAAAATCAACAGGGCTTTACAAGGGACCATTCCTGTCAGACTAATCTGATAAGCTTTTATGAAGAGGTAAGTTCAGGACTGGACCAAGGGAATGCAGTGGACGTGGTGTACATGGCTTTTCAAAAGCTTTTGATACGGTGCCACACAAAAGGTTGATACATAAAATGAGAACAATGGGGATAGGGGAAAATATGTGTAGGTGGGTTAAGAGCTGGCTCAGGGATAGGAAACAAAGGGTGGTTATTAATGGAGCACACTCAGACTGGGTCACGGTTAGCAGTGGGGTACCACAGGGGTCAGTATTGGGCCCGCTTCTTTTAACATTTATTAACCCCTTTACCCCCAAGGGTGGTTTGCACGTTCATGACCGGGCCAATTTTTACAATTCTGACCACTGTCCCTTTATGAGGTAATAACTCTGAAACGCTTCCATGGATCCTGGTGATTCTGACCTTGTTTTCTCGTGACATATTGTACTTCTTGATAGTGGTAAAATTTCATTCCTATAACTTGCGTTTATTTGTGAAAAAAATGGAAATTGGGCGAAATTTTTGAAAATTTCGCAATTTTCCAACTTTGAATTTTTATGCCCTTAAATCACAGAGATACGACACACAAAAAAACTTAATAAATAACATTTCCCACATGTTTACTTTACATCAGCACAATTATGGAACCAAAATTTTTTTTTTGTTAGGAAGTTAAAAGGGTTAAAAGTTGACCAGTGATTTCTCATTTTTACAACACCATTTTATTTTTACGGACCACATCACATTTGAAGCCACTTTGAGGGGTCTATATGATAGAAAATACCCAAAAGTGACACCATTCTAAAAACTTCACCCCTCAAGGTGCTCAAAACCACATTCAAGAAGTTTATTAACCCTTCAGGTGCTTCACAAGAATTTTTTGAATATTTAAAAAAAATGAACATTTAACTTTTTTACACAAAAAAAATATTTCAGGTTCAATTTTTTTATTTTACCAAGGGTAAAAGGAGAAATTGGACTGGAAAAATTATTGTACAATTTGTCCTGAGTACGCTGATACCTGATATGTGGGGGGAACCACTGCTTCGGTGCATGGCAGAGTTCATAAGGGAGGAGCGCCGTTTGACTTTTTCAATGCAAAATTGGCTGGAATTCTGATCGGAAGCCATGTCACGTTTGGACAGCCCCTGATGTACCTAAACAGTGGAAACCCCCCACAAGTGACCCCATTTTGGAAACTAGACCCCTCAAGGAACTTATCTAGATATGTGGTGAGAACTTTGAACCCACAAGGGCTTCACAGAAGTTTATAACGTAAAGCAGTACAATTAAAAAATCATATTTTTTCCACAAAAATGATCTTTTCACCCTCAATTCTTACTTTCCCAAGGGTAACAGGACCCTAAAAGTTATTGTGCAATTTGTCCTGAGTACGCTGATACCTCATATGTGGGGGTAAACCACTATTTGGGCGCATGGCAGAGCTCGGAAGGGAAGCAGTGCCATTTGACTATTTTGGCTGGAATTGAGATCGGACACCATGTCACGTTTGGAAAGCCCCTGATGTACCTAAACAGTGGAATCCCCCCACAAGTGACCCCATTTTGGAAACTAGACCCCCTAAGGAACTTATCTAGATGTGTGGTGAGCACTTTGAACTCCCCCAGTGCTTCACAGTATTTTTTCCACAAACATGATCATTTAGTCCCCATTTTTTTTATTTTCCCAAGGGTACCAGGAGAAAATAGACCCCAAAAGTTGTTGTCCAATTTGTCCTGAGTACACTGATACCCCATATGTGGGAGAAAACTACTGTATGGGCACACGTCGGGACTCGAAAGGGAAGTAGTGACGTTTTGGAATGCAGACTTTGATGGAATGGTCTGCGGGTGTCATGTTGCCTTTGGAGAGCCCCTAATGTACCTAAACAGTGGAAACCCCCCACAAATGACACCATTTTGGAAATTAGACCCCCTAAGGAACTTATCTAGATGTGTGGTGAGCACTTTGAACCCCCAAGGGCTTCACAGAAGTTAATAAAGCCCGGGCGTGAAAATAAAAAAATCATTTTTTTCCCATAAAAATGATATTTTTGCCCCCAATTTTTTATTTTCCTAAGGGCAACAGGAGAAATAGGACCCCAAAAGTTGTTTTGCAATTTGTCCTGAGTAGGCTGAAACCCTATATGTGGGGGTAAAACACTGTTTGGGCGCATGGCAGAACTTGGAAGGGAAGGAGCACCATTTGACTTTTTCAACGCAGAATTGGCTGGAATTGAGATCAGACGCCATGTTGAGTTTGGAGAGCATCTGATGTGCCCAAACAGTGGAAACTCCACAATTCTAACTCCAACCCTAACCCCAGCACACCCCTAACCCTAATCTCAGCCCTAACCCTAGCCCTAACCCTAATGGGAAAATGGAAATAAATATATTTTTTTAATTTTATTATTTTTCCCTAAGGGGGTGATAACGGGGGGTTTGATTTACTATTTATGGCGGTTTTTATTTTTGGCAGCTGTCACACGCTAAAAGACGCTTTTTATTGTAAAAATAGTTTTTGCATCACCACATATTGAGAGCTATAATTTTTCCGTATTGTGACCCACTGAGTCATATGAGGTCTTATTTTTTGCATGACAAGTTGACATTTTTATTGGTATCATGTTCGGGCACGTGACATTTTTTGATCGCTTTTTATTCCGATTTTTTGGGACGCAGAATGAACAAAAACCAGCGTTTCATGAATTTCTTTTGGGGGGTGCGTTTACACTGTCCCGCATGCGGTAAAATTGATAAAGCGGTTTTATTCTTCGGGTTAGTATGGTTACAGCAAAACCTCATTTATATCATTTTTTTATGTTTTGGCGCTTTTATGCAATAAAAACAATTATATATAAAAAATAATTATTTTTGCATCGCTTTATTCTGCGAGCTATAACTTTTTTATTTTTTCTCTGATGATGCTGTATGGCGGCTCGTTTTTTGCAGGACAAGATGTCGTTTTCAGCGGTACAATGTATATTTATATGCGTCTTTTTGATCGCGCGTAATTGCACTTTTTGTTCGGCAGTATGATAATAAATCATTTTTTGCTTCGTTTTTTATTTTTATTTTTTAAGGGGTTCGCTAAAGGGGTTAACTAATGGGACAGTTTTATAGGGCAGGTCATTACAGATGTGGCGATACCAAATATGTGTACTTTTATTGTTTTTTTTTTTTATTTCCAAAAAATTAATTTATTAGGGAATATTTTTTTTTTTAATCTATTTTTTAAAATTATTTTTACACTTTTTTTTTTTAACTTTATTAGGTTGTCCCAGGGGGGACAGCAATGTCCTGTGACAGATCGCTGATCTGAGGAAGCCAGCTCCCTGCAGGCCCCCGAAGGTCCCCGTCGCCATATTGGATCCGGGGACCTGCAGGGAAAGAGCCCCCCGCAGCGGCGCTGCATATTGCGCTGCTGTGGGGGGCTCAGGGAAGCACGGAGGGAGCCCCCTCCCTGCCGATGCTTCCCTTTAACCCCGGTACACCGCGATCGTGTTTGATCGCGGTGTGCAAGGGGTTAACGTGTCGGGGGCGGTCCGTGACCGCCCCTGACACATTGTGCCGGGTGTCAGCTGTGATAATCAGCTGACACCCAGCCGCGATCAGCGGCGCTCACCACGTGGGCGCCGCTGATCACGCTAGACGTACTATCCCGTCCATGGGCATAGGGGCCCGGGTCCCATGGACGGGATAGTACGTCTGATGTCAGAAAGGGGTTAATGACCTTGTAGGGGGCATAGAGAGTAGAATTTCAATATTTGCAGATGACAATAAACTCTGCAGGGTAATCAATACAGAGGAGGACAATTTTATATTACAGGAGGATTTATGTAAACTAGAAGCTTGGGCTGATAAATGGCAAATGAGCTTTAATGGGGATAAAGGTAAGGTCATGCACTTGGGTAGAACGAACAAGATGTATAATTATGTGCTTAATTGTAAAATACTGGGCAAAACTGTCACTGAAAAAGACCTGGGTGTATGGATGGACGACAAACTCACATTTAGTGGCCAGTGTCAGGCAGCTGCTGCAAAGGCAAATAAAATAATGGGATACATTAAAAGAGGCATAGATGCTCATGAGGAGAACATAATTTTACCTCTATATAAGTCACTAGTGTGACCACACTTAGAATACAGTGTAAAGTTCTGGTCTCCGGTGTATAAGAAAGACATAGCTGAACTGGAGTGGGTGCAGAGAAGAGCGACCAAGGTTATTAGGGAACTAGGGGGTCTGCAATACCAAGACAGGTTATTACACTTGGGGTTATTTAGTTTGGAGAATCGAAGGCTTAGGGGTGATCTTATTACAATGTATAAATATATGCGGGGACAGTACAAAGATCTTTCTAATGATCTTTTTACTCTTAGACCTGTGACGGGGACAAGGGGGCATCCTCTATGTCTTGAGGAAAGGTTTAAGCATACTAACAGATGCGGATTCTTTACTGTAAGAGCAGTGAGACTATGGAACTCTCTGCCATATGATGTTGTAATGAGTGATTCCCAACTAAAATTTAAGAAGGGACTGGATGCCTTTCTTGAAAAGTATAATATTACAGGGTATATACACTAGTTTCCTTAATATTGCGTTGATCCAGGGAGCTAGTCTGATTAACGTATGTGGAGTCGGCAAGGAATTTTTTTTCCCCAATGTGAAACTTACTGTTTGCCACATGGGTTTTTTTTGCCTTCCTCTGGATCAACATGTTAGGGCAAGTTAGGATAGGATATGGGTTGAACTAGATGGACTTAAAGTCTCCCTTCAACCTTAATAACTATGTTACTATGTTACTACCGTATGTTACTATGTTAATCATCACCAGGATCCTCCTTCTTCTCACCATGTTGAGATACAGGAGACTAGCGATGCCACACTAAGAAACACTGAGGAGCTCTTTACAACATCACTTCTTGATTGTGGACTCTCATCCTGTATGTTCCAAGAGGGACAAGAGGAGATACTGTTTAGTGATGCACAAAACTTAAAGCAGCCAGGGCCACAAGAAGATGACGATGGGGAATGGCAAATTTTGGCTAAGTAGAAAGATGATGATGAGACACAGTTACCAATAAGTCAAGTTGATGTTAAGTCACCAAGTCAGGAGAAACAGGATGCGGCAGTGGAACACAAGGGGTGGGTGACAAAGTCACCGTCCCAACCTGGTAAGCTGGCATGCAGAGTGAAGCCAGGAATGCTAAGGGGGAGGGATCAATAGCACCAAAATGGGCAGGAAGAGGCAGTGGGGTGACCAGAGGGAGAAGGTGGGCAACTGTTCCCACAGAGCAGCAACACTCCTGAGTTAGGTTCCCCAGTCTGGAATTTTTTTAAAAAGAGTTCAGAGACAAAAAAAAAGAAAAGGTTATTTGCAACCTGTTCCATGCCAACACAGCAGCAGAGTTACTTAAAGAAATAAGAGACCACACAGATCTTTTGCCGCTGAACCTCCAACCAGACATTGTCGTGTGTGATAATGGGCATAACCTAGCAATGGATGTGCAGCTTAGCAAGCTCACAAACATAACATGCTTGGCACACATGCTCAACTTGATAGTTTAGCAGTTTATGAAAACAATTGTCAAGAGCTTCTGGTCCAGGTACGCCGTGTTAGCGCCAATTTGCGCAAGTCAGCTACAGCTGCTGCCACTCTGGCATTCTTTATGAGTGTAGGAGTACAGTAAGTACCCTTTGTTCACAATATTTGAAAGATATACTACACCTGGTGCTTTTGAGGGTGTATGGATGACACTGCTTAACAGCTTTGGCAGGCTTTGCAGTGTGCAGAACATTTATGAGTGTAGGAGTACCACAACTATACTTTGTTCACAATATTTGAATGAGGTACTACAGTTGGTGCCTTTAAGGGTGTATGAATGAACCTACTTGCAATTTTTGGAAGGCTTTGCACTGAGTCCATAGCCTTCATGAGTTTAAGAGTACCACTACATGACAATTACAACAAAATGTGTATGCCCTCCTTTATGTCTAATACAGGGTATATCTGAGTCCCTCTTCCATCACATTTTTGGAAGTTCTTGTTTCATTCCTAAATTACACTGAAATTTCCAATTTTTTAATAATACTGTCAATTTTGATTTCCTTAAACTATTATTTTTTTTAAATCCTTTTTAAATGTTGCCTTATATACAAGTCATTATACAGGAAAGAATGTTTTTCACATTTTTTTCCATGTAAACTCCAATATCTCGTAGATTTTTAATGTTTTATTTGTTAGTCCTTAAAGTGGAGAAAAAGTGTGACATCATTGTTCTCAGCAGCGATCTAGGAGTCAGAAGTGCTTCCAGGGGTCTTCCCCATTCTGTTCTTCCATTCAGCACATTTTCCATCCATTTCAACATTTTCACTGCCCCACAGACCTCCTTGACAGATCTGCTGGAAAAATGCAGGGATTTCCATTTACTCCCATTATACTCGTTATTTGAAACGAGCATGCAAGTATTAGGAATTGCTCGGTTCGAGTAATGAGCAGCTGAACATTTTAGTGCTCACTCATCTCTAGTAGTGAAGTTTGCGAAAGCCAAAATTTGTCTCAGTCTCAAATCTTTTGATTATGACTGTAACCAATCCAGCAAATGTGTGCGCAACACATGATCAGAACATATTTTATCCTATTCTATGTTCACAAATCTTTTGCAATTTTGATGAAAAGTTCATGTCAAAACTGTCTTATATTGAATTATGGTGCAGATTTGTTTCAACTGCAGAAAAAGTGCCAGTGCCACACATGCATTAGCCCCAATACCTTTGAAAGTGCAAAATTGTAGCAGTAATCACAGGATTAACCTCCGATTTCTATTTTTGTAATTTCCACATAAGTGACTAAAGAAAAGAATAAAGACAAGAATTGTGCGTGTATGGCTGCACCTCTGTTCATAGTTGCTGGGAGATGAGGTCGAGGGTCCACGTTCTTAAAACAGATATGGATAAGAGAGATGGTACCTGCAGACATCATACATTTATGGTTCTGTATATCCAGAAGAAATGTCATAAATGCCAGAGATTGGAAAATCCCTTCCATGTAATCAACGAGAGCCAGCACATATGCAGAATAGAAATGAGGCACACAAATATGATTCATTTTAGACTGTTCTAAAGTCTTCCAGATTGGAAGCAATGGCAAAAGACGTTTTGAGGATTCTAAACTTCTTATAAACATGACAGATGGAAAAAGACTAATATAAAGAGAATTAAAGAGGAAAATGATCTTTGTTGGAAAAAAAGGGAATTTGACCTACTAGTAATTTGATTTCCAGAAGTCCCTCAGGACAGCACTACAGGAGGTCATCCTTCCTTGACCTATGATGGGACAGGATGATAGAGAGGTTAAAAGGCCCCTCCCACCTCCACCTTCCAGTGTTTTTCAAAGTACCACCAAAGGATCGACGTAAATGGTCTATACGAGTCACTAGAAACTAATATGCAAGATAAACCCTTTAATGGCCCCAGCTCGAGCCATGATGACTTGATGAATGAACAATCTGCAGGAAGATCGATCCCGTGTATGCCAAAGATAAACATAAAAGGGAGAGAAATAAGGGTGCTGTCCTAATGGACTTCTGGAAATCGAATTACCCTTTCCCTTTTTCCAGTCCGTCCCTCCGGACAGCACCACAGGAGTAGTACCAGAGAAATAGCACCAGGGTAGGTACAGAAACCATAAAGGACCAAAGTACTGGGTATAACTAGTTTAGATCTAGTAAATGATTTGTAAAACCAGAAGAAAATATAGACAACTATGCAAAGATAGTAGCAAGTGTCAGATATATGTCTGTAATGCCAAATATTCAGGATAAATGTGGTAAACAAATAATACAGCAGAAATGGAGAGTGAGACTCCACTGTTGTACCCCAACAACACTAATAATGAACGGCAGTGATTGGTAGACAGATTATATTTATAACCACAACCGCCATAGAACATACCTTAAACACCTCTTATTGTACAGCAGAAGTATGGTGATGGCCACTGCCTCAACCACCACAAGGATTGTTGCAGACCCATAACCTCACATGTGCTTAATAACACAGGACTGTTCTTTCACTGGTCTTCTGTAATCAAGGTGTAGTCAAAGCCCAGACCATCTTACCATACCACAATAAGTCCTGCAGGACTGAGGCCCTGGCTTGACGGAGGATCAGACCAATCCCTAAAAATGTGTATAAATGGGCAGAGCATCGGGATGCTTATATTTTACACACTGGGAAGCCCACAGATGTCTATTCTGAAGCCTTAAATCGCTAGGTGTCAAGCAAGAAGCTGGACACTATGGAAATACAGTGGGGAAAAAAAGTATTTAGTCAGTCAGCAATAGTGCAAGTTCCACCACTTAAAAAGATGAGAGGCGTCTGTAATTTACATCATAGGTAGACCTCAACTATGGGAGACAAACTGAGAAAAAAAAATCCAGAAAATCACATTGTCTGTTTTTTTTTCATTTTATTTGCATATTATGGTGGAAAATAAGTATTTGGTCAGAAACAAAATTTCATCTCAATACTTTGTCATATATCCTTTGTTGGCAATGACAGAGGTCAAACGTTTTCTGTAAGTCTTCACAAGGTTGCCACACACTGTTGTTGGTATGTTGGCCCATTCCTCCATGCAGATCTCCTCTAGAGCAGTGATGTTTTTGGCTTTTCGCTTGGCAACACGGACTTTCAACTCCCTCCAAAGGTTTTCTATAGGGTTGAGATCTGGAGACTGGCTAGGCCACTCCAGGACCTTGAAATGCTTCTTACGAAGCCACTCCTTCGTTGCCTTGGTGGTGTGCTTTGGATCATTGTCATGTTGAAAGACCCAGCCACGTTTCATCTTCAATGCCCTTGCTGATGGAAGGAGGTTTGCACTCAAAATCTCACGATACATGGCCCCATTCATTCTTTCATGTACCCAGATCAGTCGTCCTGGCCCCTTTGCAGAGAAACAGCCCCAAAGCATGATGTTTCCACCACCATGCTTTACAGTAGGTATGGTGTTTGATGGATGCAACTCAGTATTCTTTTTCCTCCAAACACGACAAGTTGTGTTTCTACCAAACAGTTCCAGTTTGGTTTCATCAGACCATAGGACATTCTCCCAAAACTCCTCTGGATCATCCAAATGCTCTCTAGCAAACTTCAGACGGGCCCGGACATGTACAGGCTTAAGCAGTGGGACACGTCTGGCACTGCAGGATCTGAGTCTATGGTGGCGTAGTGTGTTACTTATGGTAGGCCTTGTTACATTGGTCCCAGCTCTCTGCAGTTCATTCACTAGGTCCCCCCGCGTGGTTCTGGGATTTTTGCTCACCGTTCTTGTGATCATTCTGACCCCACGGGGTGGGATTTTGCGTGGAGCACCAGATCGAGGGAGATTATCAGTGGTCTTGTATGTCTTCCATTTTCTAATTATTGCTCCCACAGTTGATTTCTTCACTCCAAGCTGGTTGGCTATTGCAGATTCAGTCTTTCCAGCCTGGTGCAGGGCTACAATTTTGTTTCTGGTGTCCTTTGACAGCTCTTTGGTCTTCACCATAGTGGAGTTTGGAGTCAGACTGTTTGAGGGTGTGCACAGGTGTCTTTTTATACTGATAACAAGTTTAAACAGGTGCCATTACTACAGGTAATGAGTGGAGGAAAGAGGAGACTCTTAAAGAAGAAGTTACAGGTCTGTGAGAGCCAGAAATCTTGATTGCTTGTTTCTGACCAAATACTTATTTTCCACCATAATATGCAAATAAAATGAAAAAAAAACAGACAATGTGATTTTCTGGATTTTTTTTTCTCAGTTTGTCTCCCATAGTTGAGGTCTACCTATGATGTAAATTACAGACGCCTCTCATCTTTTTAAGTGGTGGAACTTGCACTATTGCTGACTGACTAAATACTTTTTTTCCCCACTGTATATAGTCTGACCGGTAACATCCCTTGTATTACCAACGTTGGGTCATCATCAGAACCTCTGATAAGGAAGCGTGAATCATCACGCCAGTGGTGCCGATTTTAATGGCACAGGGAGTCTGGACTCTGGTACTGATAAAAGTGGCCTAAATAAATGCCCCTACCATTGGTCATGTTATATACATATATATATGTAAATAAATGAGGGCCCAGCACGAGATCCTTTAAATGATATCTGTACAACCATACTGCAAAGGAGACAGGATAATCCTCTTTAGCCTGAGAAAAGGTTTCCTTCCAATCAGAGGGAGATTCTCTAGTGTGAGGGCTGTGGAAAAACGGGTTTTTAAATGTAAGAGCAGAAGCTATTAGTTCTTAATAGTAATGCGCGAACGTGCTCGTCACGACTCGTTACTCATCTGAGTATTGGTATACTAGGCGAGCACCAAGCATTTCGGGATTACTCGGCGGGAACTCGGGTCTCCACCCAGCATTTTTGGCGGTCTTTAGAGACCCAATCACCATGCAGGGATTGTCTGTCAGGCACTGTAACGCCACGGCCATCTTTGTTGTGGTCTTGCAGTGATTGGCTGGCGGCACAGCATCATCAGGGGTATAAGAGACCGGACACTGCCCTGCTCGGTGCATTCAGCTCCGAACTGAGATAGTGTAGGGAGGGCTGCTGCCACGATAGGGTCAGATTTGGAGATTTATTAGTCAGTGTGGGGTCTACCATCCTAAACTATTCAAATCCAGCTAAACCAACAATCCTTCTAAGGACTATTTCCGGAGTATATACTTTGCAGTGTTAGGTAGGCAGGGGATTGTACATTGCTCTATACATATCAGTGCAAGGACTGCAGGCACTGTATGTGTGTATATAGATATCATTGCATACATCAAGAGGGTCCATTCCATTACTGTCTGCTGCTTCTGCTACCTATAGCATATATTGACAGTATATACCTAGCCCCAGGTCTAATTGGCTAGGCAAAATTTTTTTGCCAGGTTAATAGAGATTATTTTATTGCAAAGCAATCCAGAGCCCTTTTTTTTCTCCATTTGCTTTTTGACACTGAACAAAACAGTCAGATCCTTTTCCTAGCACAGCATGAAAATCCAGCAATTTTAAAGGGGTCCCAAAAATCTCTTTTGAGTGCGCAGAGAAATCTTTTATTTTTATGTGGTATGGTAGAGTAGAATTTTTTTTGAGTGTCTTACACAATTTCTTGACATCATTTTGCTGAACCCAAAAAAAAAATACATACAGGCCACATATTTTACAGTGTGGTATTTCTGTGCCATGCCTCATACATCCGTGCACTAAAAATTTGGGCATTTTAGGCCTAAATTCCATTTTTTTTTGCTGTCTGTCACTCTAGTTATATACAGCACTATGTTGCATTAAAAAAAACATGCCACATATTTGGCAGTGTGGTATGTCCGTGCCAGACTTCATATCTGCGTTGCCTAAGTTTGGGCATTTTACGCCGGTATTCCATTATTTTTGTGTCTGTCACTCTAGTTACATACAGCACTATTTTGCATTTTTTAAAGAAAACAGGCCACATATTTGGCAGTGTGGTATCTCCATGCCAGGCCTCTTATATCTGCGTGCTCCAAGTTTGGCCATTTTAGGCCAGTATTCCAGTGTTTTCCTGTCTGTCACTCTAGTTATATACCCGCACTATTTAGCCTAAAAAAGAAAAAAATACAGGGCACATATTTGGCAGTGTGGTATCTCTGTGAAAGGCCTCATATATCTTTGTGGTCTATGTTTGGGCATTTTACGCCAGTTTTCCATTTTTTTTTACTGTCTGTAACTCTAGTTATATACAGCACTATTTTGCATTTTTTTAAAAAAAACAGGCCACATTTTACAGTGTGGTATATCTGTGACACGCCTCATACATCCGTGTGCTAAAAATTTGGGCATTTTAGGCCTATATATTCTAGTGTTTTTGCTGTCTGTTACGGTACTTACTGACACCAATTTTATAACCAAAAAAACATTTTTAACTATAGTCCAGATAGTTTAAAGTGTGGTTTCCCTGCACACGTATCACAAACAAGTTCCCTCTAAATTCATCCATTTGTAGTGAACTTGTAAAATATTCTAGTCCATTTACAATGGTCTAGGCGTGTGACAAGGGACGGGGAAGTGGACGTGATGGTGATGGTGCATGCCGAGGCCGTGGGCAAACTGAAGTTGGGCCACAGAAAACACCATCTTCTCGCTGGACCTTAGTGTCCGAAGTCCTAGGGGACCTCAGCAAGTCAGCACTATTGAAGCCAGAGCAGTGTGGAAAGGTTGTTGGTTGGATAGTGGGTAATACTTCCAGTTACATGGTCACCACCACCAGCACCCTGTCTTACACACAGTCAAGTCTGAGTAGCCGTGAATCTGGAACACATATTCCTCACCCTGATCCTCCTTCCTCCCTCTATGCTGAGTGCCCTGAGACAACTGATCCCACACAAAGAGCTGTTCACTTTTCCATTTATAGATTTGGGCCTCTTGCCCGGGCCACTTGAAGCGGGGCAAGATGATATTCCATGTAGCGATGCCCAAATATTAGAGCATCCACGGTCCCAAGAGGTGGACGATGATGACACACATTTGCCGGAGAGTCAGGAGACAGACCAGGGTGCAGAAGTGGAAGATGAAGTGGTGGATGATATAATAACTGACCCAACCTGTCAGGAGGACATGCAGAGTGAAGACAGCAGCACACAGGGGGAGGGAGGCGTAGCACCCCTTCAGGCAGGAAGAAACCGTGTGGTGGTTGCAGACAGAAGGCAGGCAACTGTTCCCCGTAACACCAACATGATGGATGTTGCCAGTCCAACTGTTAGGTCTTCCCGAGTCTGGTTATTTTTTAAAGACTTTTTTAAAAATAAAAAATACACGCCACATATTTAACAGACTGGTATCGCTGTCAGATGTCTGATGCATTTGTGGCCTACAAATTGTGGAAACTCAGGACTACATTCCACTGTATTTGCTGTCTGTTACACTAGTTCTCTACACTATTTTTTGGGGAAAAATACAGGCCACATATTGAACAGTGCTGTATCTCAGTAAAAATACTTCAGTTTCAAGTTGTTATGACTGCTTCATGACTGTCTTAAATGCTCCAACTACTGCCACCATCATCATCTTCTGCCTAGAGGCAGTCACTGCGCAGAAAGAAAGTCTGAGGAGCAGAGGGTGAACGCTTGGGTGGTGTTGTACTCTGCCTCTGGATTACAAAGGCAAAATCTTCTAGATTAAATCATGACTGGAAGAGCCAGAGCATGTGGAAGAGCCAGAGCATGTGGAAGAGCACGGGGCAATGACTCGCAATTACTGAAGCCTGGTGTTCCTGGGCCGGATTCAGACAAGCCACCACCTACTAATACTGAACTGGTTGGATGATGATGTGAAAAAGGAACCCCTGCATTTTCTATAACAGAAGCTAGAGATTTTGACATTTTGGCTGCATTTCAAGAGGTGTTAATTGGAGAGCGTGGTGGTCGCAGATGTGACTTCTACACCACCACCCGAGCTGCCGCACCCCCAACCTTCTGTCTCTTCCCCATTATCCTGTAGAATGTAATTCTGCAAGGACAAGGTCCTCTCCCCTCTGTACCAGTCTGTCATTGTAAATTTGTTCACTGTAAATGATATCTATTACTTTGTATGTAACACATTCTCATGCACAGCACCATGGAATTAATGGTGCTATATAAATAAATAACAATAATAATACTATATGGGTTTTTCCACTAGACAATCCATCCAACACGTTATAGAATAAAAATCTTGTTTTTATGACAACTCTGTTCAGCTGTGCACAAACTATGTGAAATTGGTAGCTAGACTCCAGTGGGTCTTGGCACAGTGTCATGTTGACTACAGTCCACAGATGTTATCTAGATCCCTAATCTCACCTCTAGTTTACCAGCATGATGAATTAATAGGAGCACGTGGTATTGATGGAGCTGTTTTTTCTTGCCAAAGAAACTCAATAAGAAAATTGAGGTGGTTAGCCGAACTCAGAATGGAGAAATAGTAAAGATGACAATTAGTATCACATTTGAGTTAAAACACACTTCACCAACTTGCTTTCACTTTTACAAAATTATATTCCAAAGCCTTGAAGAAAAAGATGAATATATTGTGAAGCAAATAGGTATGAATAATTATGATCACCCAAGTGATGTTACATAAATCAGAACATACACAACCTATCAGTGGGGAAATGATTTTCCACTGAAATTTTGAAGTATGAGACTAGTGTCATCTTGTGGATTGATATGAGCCACAAAGTTCCTCAAAGTGCAACTGTTCTGGATGTAAAGTACAATTTTCTCTTGAAAAATGAAAGAACATGCCTTCTATGATGCTTGCATTAAAGAACTGATTGCCAGATACGTACGGAGTTAGGATGACCGGGCTGCGGGTACCTGTGCTGCGCCGGGTCCGGAACTGTCAAGACTGCGTCCCCTGTTTCCCAGGGGAATGGATAGGCCCCATAACCCAGGAAGAGGGGGCATGTTTAAACAGGGAGCCTGGCCGGAAGCTCAGGGAAAAAAAACGTAAAGCAGGAGTGAGTCCCCAGCTGTGAGCGTGTGAGCAGGAAAGGGGGCAGTGCACTACGAACCCGAAGCGCTGACGCTGCGGCGAACTGCAGCAGACAGACATACCCGGTGACCTAAAGGCAGGGGGCCTTGGAGTGAACAAGAAGCTCATAGGAGGCTGAGCAGCGTGCTCCGTCCTTAGAGCACTGGCTCTGCTAAGGACTGTCCCCGTTGGCTCACCCCACTAAAAGCAGTACTGCCATTTAGCAAGGCGCAGTGTGCCCAGTGACCGCCAGAGAGCGAGGCATCATGCGCTCCTTAACCATGAGTACAGCGCACGTGCGCAGTAGAGCTAGCCAGTTCATGCCACGTGTTGAGCGTGGCTAAACAATAATTATAAGGCACAGAGGAATGACAGAGGACGTTGGTATCGTCAGCAAGGTACTCCCTCAGCATTTTGCCAAACTTTCCACTCCTTGTGAGAGTCCACCGTGCCTCAGAGCCAGGGCGATGGGAGGATCTGAAAAAAACTCTTCCCGAACTTTGCCAGTGTTCCACTACCTCTGCTGGATTGGAGTTGTGTCTTTCTCACCTGTACTCCTTGCTTGGCCAAAGAACTGTGACCTCAGCTGCCAGCGTTTTCATATGGGAATTTTTTTAATAATTCCGCAAGAAGGGCCCTCTGGTGCTCCAACATTTTAGTAAACCTGTCTGCCTCTGGAATAAGAGATATAAAGCTCTCCTTGTAGCGTGGGTCTAGAAGTGTCATCAATCAGTATTGCCCATCACCCAACATTTTGAGAATGTGAGGGTGATGGGAAAGGCAGCGGAACATCAACTCAGCCATGCGTGCAAGACTGCTAACAGTCAATACTTCTGTGTCCTCACCAACAGGATGACTGAACATGCTCTCCTCCCCCTCTTTAGGATCCATGACTTTCGAATAACCTCAGTAATATAATTGTAAATACATAATTGTAAATACGTTATTGTAAATACACCCCTGTAGTTTTTATCTCCCCCACCTCATTGTAGATTGTAAGTTGTCACAAGCAGGATTTTTTGGGGGGTTTAATTATTGTTATCATTGTTACTTAATGTAGATTGTAAGCTGTCATGAGCAGGGTCGTTTTATTTTGGTTTAATTATTGTATTATTGTTATCGTTGTTACTTAGGACTGTTGTGTTTGAAACTGTTAAACTGTAAATACTGTATGTTTGCGCTATGTAAATAATTAGAAATATTTATATTAGAACACCGAGAAGCTGGATGGAGATGTTAATTATGGCATCATTGATGATAACTATCTTGGTGGATTCCTCAAAGCTTTGGAGGATGGTACATATGTCTGACCTCCATGTCCACTCCTGAGATCTTATGTGTGAAGTCAGAACTGAATACTGACAACCTTGTTGATGTGGTAGACTAGTCACCAACTGCCCTTTTCTGCTCACAAATCCTTTTCAACATCTGCCATGGAGAGTTCCAGAACCCGGGGACATCACACACCAGTCGGTGAGCCAGAAGATGCAAGCGCTGGTGAAGCACAGCAAGGGCAGATGAAGCTGTAGCTGACTTTCTAAAATGGGTAAGCAGAGTGTTGTATTTTCCTAGCAATTCTGACAGCTCCATGTCACTTTTCAGAAAACATTGACCAATGAGGTTAAGCGCATGAGCCAGACATGGCACATGTGTGAGCGCGCCTCACCACAGAGCAGCCACCAGGTTCCAGCCATTGTCACACACAACCATGCCTGGCTGTAGATTCAGTGGTGTCAGCCACAGATCTGCCTGCTCTTTCAGAGCTGTCCACAATTCTTCAACATTGTGCAGTTTGTCACCTAAGCATATTAGCTTCAGCACAGCCTGTTGCCGCTTTGATGAGGCAATGCTGCAGTGCTTCCAGCTTGTGACTGATGTGCTAATTTTCGAGATGGAGGCTGAAGAGGAGGCAAACGAGGTGGAGGAGGAGGTACAGGAGCTCTAGACTGTGGGGGCAACCCAGAATGACGTAGGGCCCCCAATACTCAGGTTTGGGAGAATGTGCACCATACCAAGGTCGGAGTGGCTCCCAGGTTCCACTATGTTAACCCAGTGTGCCTTCAGTGAGATGTACCATCCCTGACCACAAGCACTTGTCCACGTGTTTGTGGTTAGGTAGACTTTCCAAGTAACAGCATTGTGGAGGGCACGGGTAATGTTGTGGGACACATGCCTGTGTAATGCCGGGACTGCACACCGGTATAAATGTTTGTGGCCTCGGGTTGATCCTCGACTCTGCCTTCTCTTTAAAGCTACATATCCAAGCCCTTGTCTCCTCCTGCCCACTACAACTCAAAAACATTTCCTGAATCCATAAATTCCAAGAAACTTCAAAAATGTTTGTGCACGCCCTCATGATCTCACGCCACGACTATTGCATCCTTCTACTCTCTGGCCTCCCCTCTAGCACTCTTGCACCACTCAAATCTATCCTAAACTCTGCTGCCAGAGTAATCCAACTGTCCCTCTGTTATTCCACAGCCTTGCCTCTCTGCCAGGCCCTTCACTACCTTTCTATTGCCCATAGGCTACATTTCAAAACCCTAACTATGACATACAAAGCCTTCCACAACCTGTCTCCTCCATACATCTGTAACATGGTCTCCCAATATCCGACTGGGTCATGACTTCTACGCTAACCCAGTGTGCCATCAGGGAGATGTACCATTCCTGCACACAAGGACTTATCCACGTGTCCGTGGTTAGTTGCACTTTCCCTGTAACTGCATTGTTGAGGGCTCGGGTAATGTGGGACATGTGCTTGCTTGTGTAATGTCGTGGCGGCAGACAGGGAGAAATTGTGGCGGGTGGAGGCCAAGTACCACTATCAGGTTGCAGAAAGTTTCCGTCTACCAGGAGCCTAAAATGCAACATTTCAAGCGAAAGCAGACGACAAAGGTGTGAATTTAGTACTGTGGTGTTTGCTGCTTATTTCCGCTTGTGTTCCAAGGACTGGGGTATGGAAACTGAATGCTGCGTTGGAACAAGGTCGAGTATAAACCGAGATTTTCAGCCCATTTTTTAAGGCTGAAAGTTCCCCTCTTGGTCAGATCATAATCACCCCATCCTGGCACAGTCTCTGCAGCCCCTGCTTCTCCCGTGGTCTCCGGCGCCTGTGTTCAGCGGTCTCGTGGTACCGCTCATCAAAGTCATGAATATGCACATATTCATGACTTTAATGAGTGGTACCACGTGTTCGTTGAAGGAAGAGCTGCGGCGCTGGAGCCCATGGGAGAAGCAGGGGCTGCAGAGATGCACCAGGAGGGGATGAGCATGATGGGGAGGATGGGGGGTGCCATGCGATATTCATCTGTCCTCCGCGTCCTCTGGCTGTGACGTTCAGGTCAGAGGGCGTGATGACGTGGTTAGTGCGCGCACTCTGCCTGAACAGTCACTGCACTGACAGAGGACCAGGGAAACAGAGTGGCGCACAGCGGTGGAAGGGGAGAGATGAATATCTCTGGTGCCAGGGCCCTGAGCCAACGGCGACACCGGGACCTGTCCCACATAGCATGCCAGTGTCCCCACCTGCTCATGACACCAGCACCTGGCCCCCAGTGACAAGCGGTATGTCATTTATTTTTATTCGCAGCAGCAGCATATGGGGCCTATTCTATGGAGCATCTTATGTGGCCATAACTAGAGTTGAGCGAAACGGGTCGAAAAAATTCAAAAGTCCCCGACTTTTGGCAAAGTCGGGTTTCATGAAACGAAACCCGACCCTAGGATGAGGTCGGCCACGAGGTCGGCGACTTACGCGCCAAAGTCGCGTTTCAAAAGTTTGTTTTGCGCTCTTTTTCAGCCAATCAGGATCCACGGACACTGTGGGCAACGTGATGACATAGGCACGGGTCACCACCATCTTTCAGAAGGGCATGCAAGTGATTGGCTTGCTTTGGTGGGCGTCACAGGGGGTATAAAAGGGCGTGCACGCCGACCGCCATCTTACTTCTGCCGATCTTAGTATAGGGAGAGGATGCTGCAGATTCTGTAGGGAGAGCGTTAGGCAGGGAAGAAGACAAAAAAACTGCTTCTGCTGCTAGCGATTTGGCCTGCACAACACAAAAGTCACTGTGTGTGCAGTGCAAGGGGAGGCTATATTGTGGTGTATCAGTGGTGTTGGTTGTTGGGCTGCCTTTTAAGGCTTCCTGACACGCTGGCATTGCTGTTTACCCACTGCTCCGCAAACTGCTTTTTTAAAAGCAATCCAATCTCCCTTATCCTCTCGTCACTTTGGTCACAGGCAGCTGTGCCATCGAGCGTGTCACATAGCGCTCAGATATCAGTGGGCCGCACACAATCCACAAGTGTCCAGTGTCAAAAAGTGTACGCAGAGATTCAAAATCTCCATTATCCTCTCGTCACTTTGGTCACAGGCAGCTGTGCCATCGAGCGTGTCACATAGCGCTCAGATATCAGTGGGCCGCACACAATCCACAAGTGTCCAGCGTCCAAAAGTGTACGCAGAGATTCAAAATCTCCATTATCCTCTCGTCACTTTGGTCACAGGCAGCTGTGCCATCGAGCGTGTCACATAGCGCTCAGATATCAGTGGGCCGCACACAATCCACAAGTGTCCAGTGTCCAAAAGTGTACGCAGAGATTCAAAATCTCCATTATCCTCTCGTCACTTTGGTCACAGGCAGCTGTGCCATCGAGCGTGTCACATAGCGCTCAGATATCAGTGGGCCGCACACAATCCACAAGTGTCCAGTGTCCAAAAGTGTATGCAGAGATTCAAAATCTCCATTATCCTCTCGTCACTTTGGTCACAGGCAGCTGTGCCATCGAGCGTGTCACATAGCGCTCAGATATCAGTGGGCCGCACACAATCCACAAGTGTCCAGTGTCCAAAAGTGTACGCAGAGATTCAAAATCTCCATTATCCTCTCGTCACTTTGGTCACAGGCAGCTGTGCCATCGAGCGTGTCACATAGCGCTCAGATATCAGTGGGCCGCACACAATCCACAAGTGTCCACTGTCCACAAGTGTACGCAGAGATTCAAAATCTCCATTATCCTCTCGTCACTTTGGTCACAGGCAGCTGTGCCATCGAGCGTGTCACATAGCGCTCAGATATCAGTGGGCCGCACACAATCCACAAGTGTCCAGTGTCCAAAAGTGTACGCAGAGATTCAAAATCTCCATTATCCTCTCGTCACTTTGGTCACAGGCAGCTGTGCCATCGAGCATGTCACATAGCGCTCAGATATCAGTGGGCCGCACACAATCCACAAGTGTCCACTGTCCACAAGTGTACGCAGAGATTCAAAATCTCCATTATCCTCTCGTCACTTTGGTCACAGGCAGCTGTGCCATCGAGCGTGTCACATAGCGCTCAGATATCAGTGGGCCGCACACAATCCACAAGTGTCCAGTGTCAAAAAGTGTACGCAGAGATTCAAAATCTCCATTATCCTCTCGTCACTTTGGTCACAGGCAGCTGTGCCATCGAGCGTGTCACAAAGCGCTCAGATATCAGTGGGCCGCACACAATCCACAAGTGTCCAGTGTCCAAAAGTGTACGCAGAGATTCAAAATCTCCATTATCCTCTCGTCACTTTGGTCACAGGCAGCTGTGCCATCGAGCGTGTCACATAGCGCTCAGATATCAGTGGGCCGCACACAATCCACAAGTGTCCACTGTCCACAAGTGTACGCAGAGATTCAAAATCTCCATTATCCTCTCATCACTTTGGTCACAGGCAGCTGTGCCATCGAGCGTGTCACATAGCGCTCAGATATCAGTGGGCCGCACACAATCCACAAGTGTCCAGTGTCCAAAAGTGTACGCAGAGATTCAAAATCTCCATTATCCTCTCGTCACTTTGGTCACAGGCAGCTGTGCCATCGAGCGTGTCACATAGCGCTCAGATATCAGTGGGCCGCACACAATCCACAAGTGTCCACTGTCCACAAGTGTACGCAGAGATTCAAAATCTCCATTATCCTCTCGTCACTTTGGTCACAGGCAGATGTGCCATCGAGCGTGTCACATAGCGCTCAGATATCAGTGGGCCGCACACAATCCACAAGTGTCCAGTGTCCAAAAGTGTACGCAGAGATTCAAAATCTCCATTATCCTCTCGTCACTTTGGTCACAGGCAGCTGTGCCATCGAGCGTGTCACATAGCGCTCAGATATCAGTGGGCCGCACACAATCCACAAGTGTCCACTGTCCACAAGTGTACGCAGAGATTCAAAATCTCCATTATCCTCTCGTCACTTTGGTCACAGGCAGCTGTGCCATCGAGCGTGTCACATAGCGCTCAGATATCAGTGGGCCGCACACAATCCACAAGTGTCCACTGTCCAAAAGTGTACGCAGAGATTCAAAATCTCCATTATCCTCTCGTCACTTTGGTCACAGGCAGCTGTGCCATCGAGCGTGTCACATAGCGCTCAGATATCAGTGGGCCGCACACAATCCACAAGTGTCCACAAGTGTACGCAGAGATTCAAAATCTCCATTATCCTCTCGTCACTTTGGTCACAGGCAGCTGTGCCATCGAGCGTGTCACATAGCGCTCAGATATCAGTGGGCCGCACACAATCCACAAGTGTCCACTGTCCACAAGTGTACGCAGAGATTCAAAATCTCCATTATCCTCTCGTCACTTTGGTCACAGGCAGCTGTGCCATCGAGCATGTCACATAGCGCTCAGATATCAGTGGGCCGCACACAATCCACAAGTGTCCAGTGTCCAAAAGTGTACGCAGAGATTCAAAATCTCCATTATCCTCTCGTCACTTTGGTCACAGGCAGCTGTGCCATCGAGCGTGTCACATAGCGCTCAGATATCAGTGGGCCGCACACAATCCACAAGTGTCCACTGTCCACAAGTGTACGCAGAGATTCAAAATCTCCATTATCCTCTCGTCACTTTGGTCACAGGCAGCTGTGCCATCGAGCGTGTCACATAGCGCTCAGATATCAGTGGGCCGCACACAATCCACAAGTGTCCACTGTCCACAAGTGTACGCAGAGATTCAAAATCTCCATTATCCTCTCGTCACTTTGGTCACAGGCAGCTGTGCCATCGAGCGTGTCACATAGCGCTCAGATATCAGTGGGCCGCACACAATCCACAAGTGTCCACTGTCCACAAGTGTGTGCAGAAATTCTAAAACTCCCCTGTCCTATAGACACCTTGTACCTTGTTTTACATTACTATATAGTTTGTTGGATTTTGTCTACATTTCTACCAAAAATGAGGAAGGCTGGTGGAAGAGGCCGTGGAATTGGGCGGGGGTTGGCAGCTGGTAATGATGGTGTTGGTGGTGGATCTGATGGTAGTGGCAAGAGCAAAATAGGACCGAATGCAGGAGGTGCTGACCCTGCGTCATCGTCTGGCTACATAAGGACTCGAACGCTTAGTTTTCTAGGAGTTGGCAAAACGCTTTTAAAGGCAGAGCATCAGGAAAAAGTTTTGTCTTACATTGCTGACTCAGCCTCCAGCTCTATCGCCTCCTCTTCTGAAGTTGTAAAAAGTAAAAGCACTGAGTCGTCATTGGAGGCTCATGTTCATGAACCACACCTTTCCTTGTGTCCTTCACCCCAACCAAGATTGAAGGATGACGCAGGCCATACTACTGATTACTCCATGGAGCTGTTTTCACATACCATGCCTGGATTATCAAGTCAAATGGTGAATTACCCAGGCCAAGATGAATCTGACATGGAGTGCACTGATGCACAGCCGCTGATGGATGATTCTGCTGGTACATTCACTCAGAGCACTACATTGTCCTTGCAGTGTACAGAGCCAGATTTTGACCCTGATGAGACTCAGGTGCCCCTTCCCGCACACTATACCACCATACACGGTGACACAGAGAAAGGTGCACATGACATAGAAGAGGAGGTGATGGATGACCCAGTTGTTGACCCAGATTGGCATCCATTGGGGGAAGAGGGTGCTGCTTCCAATAGCTCAGATGAGGAGCATCCACAGCAGACATCGACATCGCAACAGCTGTTATCTGGCAGGCCCGGAGCACTCCAAAGACAGGTTCCAAACATCAAAAGAGTTGCTGGACAGCTTGTCCAGAGGGTCAAAAGATCACAGCGTGCTAGGCCGCAAAATGTCTGCCAAAGTAGGAAGAGTGCAGTGTGGCAGTTTTTTGAACAAAATCCTCATGATCAGGCCAAGGTTATCTGTAAGAAGTGCGCAAAGACCTTTAGCCGAGGGAAAAATCTGAAAAATTTGAATACCAGTTGCATGCTTAGACATTTAACCAGCATGCACTTGCAAGCGTGGACACAACACCAAACCTCAAGTGCCACATGTGCAACTGATCACAACGAAGGTAGTCAGCAACGCTACATTGTTTCCCCCACTGTAAGCCCACCGGTTAGCACAGCAGCAAATGTTGAGGTGTCATTGCAAGGCCACAGCAGTCAGGGAATCCCACTGTTATATCAACGAAAGACTGATTCTAGGCCATCAGAAAGAACAACAACTCCATCACCATCATCAACCCTCTCTCAGTCCGCCCTGTCCACCGCTACTTCCACCATATGCAGCTCTCAAGTCCAGCTCACCCTCCCAGACACTATGAGTAGGTCAAGAAAGTACTCAGTCTCTCATCCGCGTACACTGGGTTTGAACGCCCACATTGCCAAACTAATCTCGTTTGAGATGATGCCCTTTCGGTTGTTGGAAAGCACAGCTTTCCGCGAACTCATGGCCTATGCAGTACCACGCTATGACCTACCCAGTCGCCAATTCTTCTCTCGCAAAGCCATCCCAGCCCTCCACCATCATGTGAAAGACCGCATTGTCCATGCACTCAAGCAGTCAGTGAGCGGAAAGGTGCACCTCACAACTGATGCATGGTCCAGTCGGCATGGCCAGGGCCGTTACGTGTCCATCACTGCGCACTGGGTTAATGTGGTGGATGCAGGGTCCACAGGGGACAGCGGTGGTGGGACAGTGCTGCCTAGCCCACGGTATAGGAAACAGTTGGCTGTAGGCGTTCGACCCTCCTCCTCCTCCTCCAGAAGCGAAAGCTCGTCCACAGAGCGCAGTCGTACGAGCACTCCATCTGCAGCTGCCACTGTTGCACACGATGTGTCCCCCTATCGAGCAGCTAGTGGAAAGCGTCAGCAGGCTGTGTTGCAGATGATGTGTTTGGGCGACAGACACACTGCCGAGGTGCTGGCCGAGTACTTGAAGCGACAAACTGAGTCATGGCTGGGCAGTGTACATCTTGAGGCAGGCAAGGTAGTTAGTGATAACGGCCGTAATTTTGTGGCAGCCATAGCCCTTTCAAAACTCAGCCACATACCTTGCTTGGCTCACACCTTGAACCTGGTGGTGCACTGCTTCCTCAAAAATTATCCGGAGTTAACAGCCCTGCTCCAGAAGGTGCGAAGACTGTGCGCGCACATCCACCGGTCGCCTGTACACTCCGTTCGTATGCAGAAGCTGCAGCGATTGCTCCACCTTCCCAACCACCGCCTCATTATCGACATTGCAACAAGGTGGAACTCCACCCTGCACATGGTGGAGCGGCTGTGCGAGCAGAGGCAGGCCATAATGCATTTGTGGGAGGATACACGGCCAGGCACTTTGAGAGCAGACATGGAGTTGACAGGCGTGCAGTGGTCGAAGCTGAAAGACCTTTGTAAAGTCCTTCAGTGTTTTGAGGAATGCACACGGCTGGTAAGCGCAGACGATGCCATCCTAAGCATGAGCATCCCACTTATGCGTCTGCTCATGCAAACTTTGACGCACCTTAAGGAGCAGGCGTCTGCAGCCAATGTTGATGAGGAGGAAGAGGAGGAGGGAATCCTTGATGACATTCAGCCATTGTCTGCTCAGGGACCTCTCCTGGACGAGGTGGAGGAAGAAGAGGAGGATGATGGGGATGATTACTTAGGGGAGGATGCATCTCGTGGGGCAAGTGAAAATGTTGGCGTGGCAAGGTCTGGTACAGGGTTTGTGCGTGACTGGAGGGATGTGGATTTGCCAGAGAGTGCTCCTCCACCCAGCACTCGCAGTGCATCATTGACACCGGGAACATTGGCCCACATGTCAGATTATGCCTTGCGGATCCTAAAAAGGGACCCCCGCATTGCCAAAATGATGAACGATGACGACTACTGGTTGGCCAGCATCCTGGATCCACGCTATAAAGGCAAATTACAAAACATCATGCCACAGGAGAACCTTGACCTAATATTGGCTAATAAACAAGCAACTCTGGTAAATCGGTTTCTTGAGGCATTCCCAGCACACAGCAGCGGTGATGGTTCTCACACGAGCCGTACGGGCCGGGGGCAGCTTGGCAGAGGTGTTCGTGGTGCACACAGCAGAAATGGCGTTGGAGACAGGGGTTTCATGACAATGTTGTGGACTGATTTTTCAAATACCGCTCACACAACTGGTAATACTGCATCGATGGAAAGTGACAGGAGACAGCAGTTGTCAACTATGGTTACAAACTACTTTTCCTCCCATATCGATGTTCTCCCACACAGGTCATTCCCCTTTGACTATTGGGCCGCTAAACTGGACACCTGGCCTGAATTGGCACAATATGCCTTACAGGAGCTCGCTTGCCCAGCTGCAAGTGTGCTATCGGAAAGAGTCTTCAGTGCAGCTGGATCAATCCTGACAGAAAAAAGGACCCGTCTGTCAACCCAAAATGTGGATGATCTAACCTTCATTAAAATGAACCACGCATGGGTTTCCAAGGATTTTGTCCCACCTTCCCCTGATGACACATAGGGTGACAGAAAAATGGCTTGCTTTGGTCCACCTCTTCCTGGTACTTCACCTATTTCGCCTTTTGCATCAGTTGAATGTCCAACATCAACATATGCCACTTTCTAAAACTCCCTAACTGTGCTGCCTCCCCCCCCATGGCCGGGGTCACCACCTAGCGCATGACACCGTGCGAGTGCCGTTGCCCTGGACAGGTGGGTAGGCAGACTCTTGGGCGCGGGCACTGGCACAGGGTCCCTCATAGTGCAATCAAGTGTCTCTGACGGTTGTGGTGCACACCCGCCGTCAGACACACCGCTGTACTATGAGGGGCCCAGTGCCAGTACCGACGCCCACGAGTGGGCCCCCCTTGCTTGGCCAGGGCCCCAGCATTTGCAATCTTTACCTCTCCCTGCTCCTCCGCTGTGTAATCTGGGCCGTCAAATCCATACTGTGCCTGACACCGTCTGAGCCTGCCTCCTGAGACATATATTTTGAATGTGTACGCTATCCATACATGTTATCCAGGGATACGGTACCCTTTCTAACCTTTGTGCAATGACGTGCAATCCATACTGGGCCTAACACCGTCTGAGCCTGCCTCATGCTGTATAGACATATATTTTGAATGTGTACGCTATCCATACATGTTATCCGGGGATACGGTACCCCTTCTAACCTTTGTGCAATGACGTGCAATCCATACTGGGCCTAACACCGTCTGAGCCTGCCTCATGCTGTATAGACATATATTTTGAATGTGTACGCTATCCATACATGTTATCCGGGGATACGGTACCCCTTCTAACCTTTGTGCAATGACGTGCAATCCATACTGGGCCTAACACCGTCTGAGCCTGCCTCATGCTGTATAGACATATATTTTGAATGTGTACGCTATCCATACATGTTATCCAGGGATACGGTACCCTTTCTAACCTTTGTGCAATCACGTGCAATCCATACTGGGCCTAACACCGTCTGAGCCTGCCTCATGCTGTATAGACATATATTTTGAATGTGTACGCTATCCATACATGTTATCCGGGGATACGGTACCCCTTCTAACCTTTGTGCAATGACGTGCAATCCATACTGGGCCTAACACCGTCTGAGCCTGCCTCATGCTGTATAGACATATATTTTGAATGTGTACGCTATCCATACGTTATCCGGGGATACGGTACCCCTTCTAACCTTTGTGCAATGACGTGCAATCCATACTGGGCCTAACACCGTCTGAGCCTGCCTCATGCTGTATAGACATATATTTTGAATGTGTACGCTATCCATACATGTTATCCGGGGATACGGTACCCCTTCTAACCTTTGTGCAATGACGTGCAATCCATACTGGGCCTAACACCGTCTGAGCCTGCCTCATGCTGTATAGACATATATTTTGAATGTGTACGCTATCCATACATGTTATCCGGGGATACGGTACCCCTTCTAACCTTTGTGCAATGACGTGCAATCCATACTGGGCCTAACACCGTCTGAGCCTGCCTCATGCTGTATAGACATATATTTTGAATGTGTACGCTATCCATACATGTTATCCAGGGATACGGTACCCTTTCTAACCTTTGTGCAATCACGTGCAATCCATATTGGGCGTGAGAACGGCTGGCAAGCTGTTAAGCAAGCTACAGCACCTGTCCAGACAAGTACAGGGATTCCCTAGCGAGGAGACTTATTTGATTGTTTTCTATGTTGGGACAGCAATTTTTGGGGAGCACTATACTCTGGAGAATGATAGATGGGGCCCACCATACACTGGAACATTCCAAAGGTGGACATCAGACACTGGAGCAGCATTTACAGGGCCCATTATACACTAGAGCATTAGAAATGGGGCCCATTATGTTTGGAGCATTATTTGGGCCCATAAGACAGTGGAGCTTCATCCATGGGGACCAACATATACTGTAGCATTATGTGGAGCTCATCATATACTGTTTCAAACATTATATGGGACCAATGATTTTGTATGGAGAAATAGATGGGCCTCGTCATGAGATGTAAAAAGTGAGGTATTTTTCATTGTACTATACCGCTATTTCTCTGCCGTATCGGAGCATGATGAGTTGTGGTATGTGTTAAAGGGGCGCTCTTTCGCCCAGGGCACATGAAAACCTGCAGCCAGCCCTCCCCCCCCAAACTTAGCCAAATAACCCCCATTTTTCAGTGCGTAACTTGTATTATGAAGTTAATTAAGGTTGACAAGCTTAAGTAAGAAGAATTGATGCTTTTGGCATTCAAATGGGCACTGTAGGTGTGTTTCCTGTCCTCCTCTCACTGCCGACTTTTATTCCCCATTGACTTACATTGGGTTTCGTGTTTCGGGACGACCCCGACTTTTCCCTATAATCGGACGATCTTGCTCGACCCGACTTTTGGAAAAGTCGGGTTTCACGAAACGAAACGCGACCCTAAAAAAACCAAAAGTCGCTCAACTCTAGCCATAACCTTTATGGAGCAGCATATGGGGCATAATCTATGGGGCCATAACCTTTATGGAGCAGCATATTGGGCATATTCTATGGAGCATCTTATGGGGCCATTATTCAAATTTATGGAGCAGCATATGGGGCATAATCTATGGACAATCTTATGGGTCCATAACCTTTATGGAGCAGCATATGGGGCAAATTATTCTATGGAGCATCTTATAGGGCCATAACCTTTATGGAGCAGCATATGGGGCATATTATATGGAGCATCTTAGGAGACATATTCTATGGAGCATCTTATGGGGCTATTTTTAACCTTAGTGCATCATTACATGGGGCGTATTTTGTATGGAGCATCTTATGAGGCCATCATGAACTGTATGGAGCATAATATGGGGCTCCTGATTCAATATAGATATTCAAAAACATTTAACCTACTGATGTCTCAATTAATTTTATTTATTGGTATCTATTTTTATTTTTGAAATTTACCAGTAGCTGCTGCATTTTCCACCCTAGGCTTATACTTGAGTCAATAAGTTTTCCCAGTTTTTTGTAGCAAAATTAGGGGTGTCGGCTTATACTCGGGTCGGCTTATACTCGAGTATATATGTGTGTATATGTATATATATATATATATATATATGTATAGTATATACATATATATACACACACAGTATATATATTATATATATATATATATACACACACACACACACACACACACACACTACACACACATATACATACGAGTATATACATATATATATATATATAACTAATATAGCCACCATTGTTTTCAATAACAGACTTCAAATCCATAGAGTCTGTAATTTTATTAATCTGTTAACAATCAAGTTTTTGGGCAACACCAACCACAGCCTCCCAGGCACTGTTCAGAGAGTTGTTTTCCTTCACATTAAATTTTCCATTCAAGAAGGGCCCAGGAGCAGTCGATAGGGTTTAGGTCAAATTAAGCCATGTCATTATTCTCTTATTTTAAGACCTTTACTGGCAGCCAAGCAGTGGAAACTTTGATGCATGCAGTGGAGCATTGTCCTGTATAAAGATCATGGTTTTCATGAAAGATACATTTTTCTGTAACACTGCTTGAAAAATGTGTTTTCTAAAAGCATGCAGTAGGGTTAGTAGTTTATTTGGAGTCCACCTTCAACCTGAAAAGGTCAAACTAGCTCATGTTTAATAATACCACCTCCAACTTACAGGCGTCTGAGTCGAAGTGGAGGACAGTGACCATTACTGATCTAGCTATAGGTCCATCTTTCTGGTCACTCATCTCATCAGTCATTAAGACTTTTGAAAGAGCTGTCTTCAGCTATTTCTTTGCCTAGACTTGACATTTCACCTTCTGAGTCTTGTTCATTGGCGGTCAATGCCAGCCTTCTTTACCTTAGCCGTGTCACCAGCACTGAACACCTTGTACTTCTAGACATGCCAGGGAGCTGGGGTGGATTAAGGGTAGCCAGGGCCCCGGGCTGTTCAGACTCTGTGGGCCCCCCGGTCATGTGACGGGGTCGGGAAGTCACTAGTTTTCATGACGCATACGGTGCGTCAAGGGGCAGGAAGGGGTTAAATACTGAGGTAAAAAAAACCTCTGCAAATACACACCTTGAAAAAGAGTGGGCGAAACGCGCGTCGGTTGCGGCGGCTTATGGTCACATACAGCTCATTATGGGTAAGCACTTTGTCTATTACGCTTTACACCTCTGACTATTATCTATTTATCTACTGTGTAAAATGATTTGTATTGGGAGGGGGTGTTAGAATGGTAATTCCCATATGGTGCTTATATCTTGAGGCAACAATGCTTTAATGCTATTATTTGACCCCAGCCATTATTGCCTGATCTAGATATTATATTGTATTTTTTTTATTATTGTAATTGTCATTTTATCTTTATAATAAAATTTCTACATATTTTAATTATGGACTCTGTACTCCAGTGTAGTTCTTTTTGGTTTTCAAATACGCAACGTGTGCACGAGGCCTCACAAATACTGAGGTAAAAAACACCAAATGCTCAGCGTGTCCATGAGGCCTTACAAATACTGAGTGAAAAACTCACCAAATACTCAGCGTGTGCATGAGGCCTTATAAATACTGAGGTAAAAACTCACCAAATACTCAGCGTGTGCACGAGGCCTTACAAATACTAGAAGGCTTCCACCCAACATCTAGTCCTGACTCACCTGTACCTAACATCGAAACCAGCTAATAGTTGCAATCACCTGCTGATCTGGACCCATGACCTGTCAGACAAGTTACTTCACTTGAGTCACACAGAGGCTTCTGCTTCATGAACTTCCCCAGATAGAAGAAGCAGCCTCCGATGTGCAGCCTGTGGCCTGATACACAGGAAGAGACGCTCCTCGTCACAGGCTGTGCCCAACATGTCAGCAGAGGGTTTAATGCCACAGACAAGTCGCCGTCCCCTCACACACTGGACACGACACTGCATCTGGCGACGAACAAGCGCACATTGGGCACTGTTAGTCATGTCCCAGATGTTCAGCATGTGGAGGACCGAGGGGGGACCAAAAAAGACCCCAGGATTGGAACAGGAGCATGGGAAAGTGGACGGCGGTCGGAGAGGCAGGGTTATATAGGGGTCGGAGTAAGTAAATAAATATATGCGGGCAGCGCACACATGCGCAATCCTCAGGTTGTATAACTTTCAACTGGTCAAAACATTTCTCTCAGTAGACCAAGAAAGAAATGTGGCAGGAATAAAGTACACCTCATAGTAACTTATGTGTGAGGCAGAGGTGACAAGACCCGACATCTCATGTCCACCTTACTAGAGGTGGCCACTGCCTACATATAACACAGTTGATGGAAACATGACTTCCACTATGATGATTGGTTACCAGCCGCCCGACCACACCCATTTCACAACTAGTCACACCCATGTCCACGCCCCAACCACACCCATTTAGCACTGCTGTTCACACTGACTGGTACTGAGGGCACAGTGGCTGGTACTGTGGGCACACTGACTGGTACTGAGGAAAAGAAAGAGAACAGAGAGAGAAAAAAGAAAAAAGAGAGAGAAAGAAAGAACAGAGAAAGCAAGAAGAAAGAGAGAAACAGAGAGAAAGGAAGAAAGAACAGAGCGACAGAAAGAGGGGACAGAAAAAAACTGAGAAAATAAGAAAGAAGGGAAAGAAAGAACAGAGAGGGAGAGAGAAAGAAAGAACAGAGAGAAAGAAAGAAAGGGGAAAGAAAGAACAGAGAGAAAGAAAGAAAGAAAGAAAGAACAGAGGGAGAGAGAAAGAAAGAGGGGAAGAAGGAACAAAGAGAAAGAGGTGAAAGAAAGAACAAAGAGAAAAAAAGAAAAAGGGGAAATAAAGAACAGAGAGGGAGAGAGAAAGAAAGAGGGGAAAGAAAGAACAGAAAGTGAAAGAAAGAAAGAACAGAGAGAGAAAGAAAGACAAGGAAAGAGGGGAAAGATTCTATGAAGATACTATACCAGCCCGGCTCACATTGTAGTGCCCACCTGAGCCTCCTGGTGCAGGACATATCGTGATCCACTCACATGGCCGACATCCCCGAGTCCAAGGCGATCCCGCTGTCGGAGGAGGACATAGGACATGGTGATGATCTGAAGCATTCTCTGAAGTGCCTCCATGGTTCCGTCACAATCTCCTACGGTCAGCTTCCAGCACGTCACTTCCGAAGGAATGTCACGTGTGAGTTTTCAAGTGCTACTCGGGGCTCCGCCGTATACTCCTGTGTCCGTGGAAAAAGTAAGCTCCCGGTCAGGGCTGTGGGGCAGACTCTCAAAATCTGGGACGGTTGGGAGGTATGAATGCTCCCCATCATGCACCTTGTACACGCATGGCTCCGCACACCTCGTACACACACGGTTCCGCTTTGTATGCCTTGTACACACGGCTTCGCTCCGTACACCTCGCACACACAGCTCCACTCAGTACACACATGGCTCTGCTCCGTACACCTTGTACACACATGGCTCTGCTCCGTAAACCTTGTACACTTGCGGCTTTGCTCCATACACCTCGTACACATGCGGCTCTGCTCTGTACACTTTGTACACACAGGGCTCTTTTCCGTTCACCTCGTACACACGCAGCTTCGCTCCGTACACCTCATACACACGCGGCTCCACTCTGTACACATGTGGCTCCGCTCCGTACACCTCGTACACACGCGGCTCAGCTCTGTACACACAGGGCTCCGTTCCGTACACCACGTACACATGCGTCTTCACTCTGTACACCTCGTACACACACGTGGCTTCGCTCCGTACACCTCATACACACATGCGGCTCCGCTCCGTACACACGTGGCTCTGCTCCGTACACCTCGCACGCACGCAGCTCCGCTCCGTACACCTTGTACACACGCGACTATGCTCCGTAAACACACGGCTCAGCTCTGTACACCTCGTACAGATGCGGCTTCGCTCCATACACCTCGCACACACGCGGCTCTGCTCCATACACCTCGCACACACGCGGCTCTGCTCCATACACCTCGGACACACGCGGCTCTGCTCCATACACCTCGCACACACGCGGCTCTGCTCCATACACCTCGCACACACGCGGCTCTGCTCCATACACCTCGCACACACGCGGCTCTGCTCCATACACCTCGCACACACGCGGCTCTGCTCCATACACCTCGCACACACGCGGCTCCGCTCCATACACCTCGCACACACGCGGCTCCGCTCCATACACCTCGCACACACGCGGCTCCGCTCCATACACCTCGCACACACGCGGCTCCGCTCCATACACCTCGCACACACGCGGCTCCGCTCCATACACCTCGCACACACGCGGCTCCGCTCCATACACCTCGCACACACGCGGCTCCGCTCCATACACCTCGCACACACGCGGCTCCGCTCCATACACCTCGCACACACGCGGCTCCGCTCCGCACACCTCGCATATTCGCGGCTCTGCTCCGCACACCTCGCATATTCGCGGCTCTGCTCCGCACACCTCGCATATTCGCGGCTCTGCTCCATACACCTCGCACATGTGGCTCTGCTCTGTACACCTCGCACACACATGCAGCTACATCCACCCTGTAAATCCCTCCTGACCTCACACATAATTCCCTCATCCATCACCTTGACAACCAGCACAGCAGTCCCACATACAATACATTGAGAGCTGTGTGCACAGGACCTGTGATGAGGTCACAAAAGGGGAGGAGTCAGGTGTCACATGATCAGGTGCCTCCGACTGAAGCCCCTGATCATGTAACCCCTGACTCCTCCCTCCTGTGACCTCATCACAGGTTCTGTGCGCACAGAGCAGGGATTTATTAGTGAGGGGCTGGTGCTGCAGTGGCAAGTGGGTCTGGGAGGGGGAGGAAGGGGCGCTATTGTGGCGGATTATAATGGGGCAGTTTTCCTTGGGCTGGTGGGCCCCCCCACACCACTGGGCCCTGGGCTACCGCCCAGATTGACCTCATTATAATCCGCCACTGCCAGGGAGATTGTAGCTCTGCAATATGATAGCACTGGAGAATAATGGTTGCTTCAAGTTTGATTCTTCTGAAGTATTTGGCAGCCAATATGCACCTTTTCTCTCGACACGTTTTGCACCCCGTTAACTATTTGCAACAAAACTTTTAATGGTTCTGTGATCACACCCCAAAATCTTAGCAATTTCATGAGTGCTGCATCTCTGTAATACTTAAACATTTTTTTTTACTTTTCAGAGTCGGTTAAATCTCTAATGAGAAATCTCTTAGGGAAAATATCTTATACGTAAAAAAAATTCCAGTAAAAATTTCATCTCTCACAGAGTGCAAAATAGTAAAAATTCTATGGCCTTTTTTCACGTAATGATTGTGAGAAGAAACAGGTAGTTGGATATGCAGTATAATATTAAAGCAGTTGTCCTAAGGATAGGTCAACAATGTCTGACCGGTCAGGATCCTACACTCGGCACCCACTCAGATCAGCTGTTAGCAGTGTCGCCAACTGCTGGCCGGAATTATTCACTTGAGGAGCGGCTCCATCTTCTGATAGTGGCCAAAACGGGGTAGTACACATCTGCTTCATTTTCAAATCAATAGGAGTCTCCTATCAAAAGACGGCCAGCTCCATAAGTGAGTACTACTGGTCAGTGGCAGCCACCAACACCATTGTCAAGTAATCGGTAGGGGTGCCACCTTAGCCAGACAGACAAGACATTGCTGACCTTACCTATGGATAGGTTATCAATGCCAAAGTAGTGAACAACCTCTAAGTCTCACAAACTCATAATAATAATAACTTTTATTTCTATAGTGCCAACATATTCAGCAGCATTTTCCAATTCAGAAGGAGCATATATATAGACAATATCAGTCATTATTGAGTAACACATAGTTTAAAACATACCAAGAGGAGTGAGTGCCCTGATCAAATTTACAATCTATGATGAAATAGGGGGGACACAAAAGGTAAATGGGAAAAAGGGCTTGTATTGTATGGTCCAGCATTCAATATATAAATAGGGTAATCAAATAATGCTGCATGAACCAGTCACCAGACAGTATCTGTACAAGTGCAGAGTGTTACTAAGTACCTTAGACAATGTCCAAACAGTTGACCAGATTCTGAGGAAAATTTAATAAGAGCAACAATAAGTTTTTGGAGAGTCAAAGGTAAGAATAGGTCGGATTCTAGAGATGTTTTTGAGGTGAAGGAGACAAACGATTGATCAGATATGGGAATGAAGGAAAGATCTGAGCCAGTTATAACTCCAAGACAGTGAGGATTGTGCTTGGAAGTTATGGTAGAACCACACACAGAAATAGTAATATTGAGTTTAGGTAGGTTAGTAGAGGGAGGAAACAAGGAGTTTAGTTTTTCGCAGATTCAGTTTTAGATAAAAGGAGGACATAATGTTAGGGAAAGCGGAGAGACAATCCCTAGTATTTTGTAGTAGTGTAGGGGTTATGTTAGGGGTAGATGTTTATAATTAGGTGTCATCAGCATAGAGAGGGTAGTGAAAACCAAATCTGCTGCTGTCTTTTCAATAGGGGCAGTGTATAGTGAAAGAATAGGAGCCTATGACTGATCCCTGTGGAGTAAAGACTGTAAAGCGTTGACTAGAGGAAGAATAGCTGTCAAAGAGATAGGAGGGGAACCAAGAGAAAGCAGTATCTTTTAGGCTGATAGAATGGAGCATAGTTAGGATCACTGGTGGTCCAGTGTCAAATGCTGCAAATAGCTGAACTAGAAGTAGAGTAGAATAGTGAGCAATAGATTTAGCTGTTACTACTGTACATTGTTAGAATTCAGTAAGGGCAGTTTCTGCAGAGTATAAGGAGCAGAAACTGGATTGTAAAAGGTCAAGAAGGGAGTTATCTGAAAAAAAAGCAGATTACATGAGAGTGTACCAAGTGTTCCCGAAGTTTATCAATGAAGGAGAGTTTTGAGACAGGTCTATAGTTACCAACACAGCTCTGGTTGAGGGATGTTTTTTAAGTAATGGGTGTATGATGGCATGTATGAAGGAAAAGGGAAAGATATCGGATGAAAGAGAGTGGTTAAATATTTTATTATATGAGAGGTGACAGCCAGGGAGAGGGACTTGGGCAGTTGAGAAAGAATAGGGTGATGCAGGTGGTAGTGTGATAAGTGAGTTGCCTGATAACTTAATCTGTGACCCATTTAAAGACAGAAAGTGATCTGAATTAAGTGTGGGAGGAGAGCGAAAGCATGATATTAGGGGATTTGGAGAAAATTTCCTCTTGGATATGAACATTTTTTTCTTTTAAATAATTGGCCAGATCATCAGCACTAAGATTGGTGGTTGGGGCCTGCACTTTAAGACTGAGCAGGTATAGAATAGTGTCAAAGAATCATTTAAGATTGTTGTATAGTGAGGTGATGAGAGTGGTGAAGTAATCTTGTTTGGAAAGCGGAATTATAGGTATGAAATCTTCAGCCAAAAGGGATTTTCTCCACAGTCACAGGCCCGATTTGGGGGAGATCTTATATGACCAGGAGAAGGAGAATAGCATGTGAGCAGAAGGTTCAGTAAATTGTGTGAATGTATCTTTAGTTGTAAAGTGGAAGTCAATAGATATGTGTGCTTTAAGATTGTGAAATGAGCATGTGAGCTGTACAGAGGAGAGGAAAAGAGTTAGGGATAAATATAGATGGCACCCATCTATACGGTATGTGAGAGAAAAGTAGATATGAAGAAATGTAGCAGCTAGAACATAGAAAAGTAAATAGACATGGTAGAACCATCTTGCAACACAAGTAAAGTAGAAACAAGTTTCAATGTCTTGCCTAGTCTGCTTATCAAACTGCCTTATACTTTAAAAAATATGATTCTTCAACTTCAATAAAATCTGCCCAAGTGCCCTCCAAGCTCATAATTTAGTACACAGAAAAGTGATCAATGCTTTCACATAAAGAAACCTATACAACCATGCATGTCTTTTTCGGTTTGTGTGTATAACATAGTTTGAGCTTGAGATGTAGGTCTGACTTCAATACAAATCTACATCTATCTCTAATTTCGTATTCATTGAGATGTAATGAACCCAGTGAAATGCGTTTGACATTTCATGTGCAGTTTTCATTGTAAACCTGTTACAATTACATTTCTTAATATGTCAGGCCTGCCAATAAAAGATGCATTTTGTGCCATAGTTAATGGAATCCACTTTTCTAGCTGTGGTGTGCTCCAAGGCTAAAACAAATGCATTGACTTTCAATGTTTCTTATTAGTGCTCATTTTCTGTGTACTGAAGGAATATTCTGACCCTTTAGAAAAAATGATTACTCATGTTTTTTCATCTAATCTATCCAGCACAAATACTTTATACTACCATTGATGCTGGATGATTTTTTTATACTCGTATATGTCAATAAGATAATGGAGAATATTTGATAATTTAGAGAAGCTGGATTAAAAGGGATGAAAATATTCAGGAAATAATATACTGCTAGTAAAAAAAAAAAACCACCTACCATTTCATGTGTACAGTTCTTTTATAAGCCTACATTTTCAATTATAACAGACTATAACACTGTGCTAACTACTGAATGTTTAGCAGAATGGATAAAAAAGGGAGCATAAGCTTAGGATCAGACTACACAAGACATGTTTGTAGTCTGTAACCATGGAAATACATTGATTTGCTTTAGAGCTGAACCTTCAGGCTTTTTTTTTTTTTTAGAACAGCGTGATCATAAACTTGCCTCATTTTTCATTTGTAGCAATAATGCAGAAAATTGCTTGTAAAGGAATTTTACTATATTTATGTATATGTACTGTGGCATATATGACTTTTCAACATTCCTAAGAGTCAAAGGCCTGAAAGGTAAAGTTCGGCATCCGTACCGAACACCTACTGTTCGGGCACGGACACTGAACACGAACTTCACAAGGAAGTATGTGTTACTTTTCGGGTTCAGCCCCCCAAACACCGGGTGTTTGTCGCGCTGCCATGTGCAATTACCTGTGTGGCATACACCGCTTCTGATCGGTGGTAAAATCATCATCACTGGTTAGACAACCGCAATTCCCATGCTGTCAAAAGGCAGTGTGAGCAAGCAACTGTGATCGGAGGTAGAATGTTTTCCTCCAGTCACTGGTGTCAGCTGATGGGACTACTGCTCTCAATAGCCAACGCCTGCTGCCGCTAAGAACAGTGAGAGCAGGAGCGGCTGATGAAAGTATTCATCCAAAGCAGAAACAACATTAAAGACACAGGATTTAACTAAATATAAGACCAATCTAAGATAAACTCATGAATGTTTTGTCTGTAAAAAGCCCAGCTACCTAAAAGCAGACTGCAGAATTTGGAAAGCAAGAATGAGTCAGCTTATAAAGCAGAACAGTCATCAATGGTTAAAACAGCTGTAAAGGAAGATTCTGCATTTGTTAAAACTGCATTTATTGCCAGTACAGGTCCATCTGCAAAGCATATATGGTGTATAGATTCTGGTGCAAGCAGACATATGACAAATAGCAAGGATTTCTTCACTGACCTTAATGAAAGCAAGTCAGAAAAGGTCATCTTAGCTAATGGTCACTATATGACTTCAGAAGAAGTAGGAGATGGCTACCTCCACTGTCCAGTTTCCTCAGCACAAAGCAGAAAGTTCGCAATAAAGGATGTTCTCTATGTTTCCAGCCTTGAAAGCAACCTTCTGTCAGTAAAGAAGCTCACGCAAAAGGGAATGTAGTTTGTTGTGAGTTCATTTTTCCCTTCACCATTGAGGTCTGATGAACTCCCTCCTCTAGTGAAGGAAGATAGTGAGACTGATTACCAAACACCTGGGCAGCTAGATGATGACTGGGTGGCTGGAATTGAGGACTGGATTTAAGGCTGCCGACGCCCTTCTTCCTGGCTGATTTTCCTGCTGGATTCTTGGAGACCAGTCTGATTCCTGCATCTCAAAGCTAAGTTTTTCTGCTCTGCTTTATACTCTTCACTTTTGTTTTTGTTTTGCCTTGTTTTTTGGGAGTTCTGCCATCCCCGACCGGGGGTGAGCTGAATTCCATTTTTGTCTCTGATCTGTTGATATTTTGCTCTGTCTTCAGAATATACCTGAGTGCTGATATAGTCTTTTGAAGCCTAGCGACTTCAGGGCCTGTTTTTCCTATCAGTCGGTTGGCTCATTTGATAGGGTTTTTGCGGATGGCAGACAGCAGCTTTCCTATCCTATCCTATGTAGTTAGCTTGGGCCCCATCATTTGCTCAACCTATCTTTCTATCTGTGTTAGTGTTTTCATCTTGCTTCACCATCATTATATGTTGGGGGCTGCCTATTGCTTTGGGGTCTGCTCTGGGGCAGTTTAGTTTTCCCCTTTCTGTCTTTAGGCTATATAGTTCTCCGGCTGTGATCGAGGGGTCTAGGGCACCGTAGGAACCCCTCACGGCTACTGCTAGTTGTTGTGGATAGGTTCAGGGGTCTGCAATCCGATAGCTGCCACCCTCTGGTTTTTCTGGACTTAGCTGGTATTTTGTTTTTTCCTCCTTCGGTGACTCATCATAACAGAATCACCAGCCATACCGCAGATCCTAGGGTACTCAATAGAAGGAGAGAATTGTAAGAAAAAAAAAAGTGTCAGAATTTTTTTTTTTTGTGTGCATATTTTTTCCTCTATATCTCTGAGGCCGTAGGAGGAATTTTTCTCTCAATGGAGATGAAGCAATTGTCTGATCGTGTGGAGCAGATCGCTGCTGAAGTGCAGGGAATTTCCGCCTATCTTGCTCATTCACATGCTGCTGAACCAAAGATTCCTTCTCCTGAAGTATTTTTGGGGGATCGGTCTAAATTCTTGAATTTCAAGAATAATTGTAAATTATTTTTTGCCTTGAAGCCTAACTCGTCGGGAACTCCGCGCAGCAGGTTAAAATTGTCATCTCTTTGCTGCGTGGCGATCCCCAGGATTGGGCGTTTTCTTTGAAACCTGATGATCCTATTCTGAATAATGTGAACGCATTTTTTCAAGCCTTGGGGTTGTTGTATGATGAACCTAATGCTATTGATCAGGCTGAAAAGACCCTGTTGGCATTAAGCCAGGGTCGGAATTCGGCAGAGTTGTACTGTCAAAAATTCCGAAAGTGGGCGGTCCTTACTACCTGGAATGATGGTGCCTTGGCAGCCCTCTTTCGGAAGGGTTTGTCAGAAACTGTAAAAGATACTATGGTGGGATTTCCTGTTCCCTCTCGTCTTGACGATTCTATAATAATAATAATAATAATCTTTATTTATATAGCGCCAACATATTCCGCAGCGCTTTACAGTTGAACAGTTTCAAACACAGTCATAAGTAACAACGTTAACAATACAATAATTAAGGCGAAATAAGACGACCCTGCTCGTGGAGCTTACAATCTACAATGAGGTGGGGGAGATACAAAGCACAGGTTTGTATTTACAATGATGTATTTACAATGACCGTCCAGCCATCTTCAGGGGGTGGGGGTTAGATGGAGATAGTGAATGGGCTACACACACACAAACATAAGATGACTTTGATTACTGAATGTGATAGGCCGCTCTGAACAAATGTGTTTTGAGCGAGCGCCTAAAACTATGCAAATTGTGGATGGTCCTAATATCTTGGGGTAGAGCATTCCAGAGGATTGGCGCAGCACGGGAGAAGTCTTGGAGTCGGGAGTGGGAGGTACGGATTAGGGCAGAGGTTAGTCGAAAGTCATTTGCAGAGCGCAGCGGTCGGTTAGGCCGATAGACAGAAATGAGGGAGGAGATGTAAGGGGGTGCCGCACTGTGGAGAGCTTTGTGGGTGAGAACAAGTACTTTGAATTGTACCCTGTAATGAATTGGCAGCCAGTGTAACGACTGGCGAAGAGCGGACGCGTCTGAGTAACGATTAGCCAGATGGACAACCCTGGCTGCTGCATTAAGGATAGACTGGAGAGGGGAGAGTCGAGTGAGAGGGAGGCCAATTAATAGAGCATTACAGTAGTCTAGGCGGGAGTGGATCAGGGCGACAGTGAGAGTTTTTGTTGTTTCCATGGTGAGAAAAGGGCGGATTCTAGAGATGTTCTTTAGGTGTAAGCGGCATGAGCGGGCAAGAGATTGTATATGGGAGGTGAAGGAGAGATCGGAGTCGAACATAACACCCAGACAGCGCACCTGCTGTCGGGGTGTTATTATGGTGCCACCCACAGAGAGGGAAATGTCAGATTTAGGGAGGTTAGTAGATGGTGGGAGCAGAAGAAGTTCAGTTTTGGAGAGGTTGAGTTTCAGATAGAGAGCAGACATGATGTTGGAGACTGCAGACAGACAGTCAGTGGCGTTCTGTAGTACAGCAGGGGTAAGGTCAGGGGATGATGTGTACAGTTGTGTGTCATCAGCATAAAGATGGTACTGAAAGCCAAATCTGCTGATGGTCTGTCCAATTGGGGCCGTATAGAGAGAGAAGAGAAGGGGGCCAAGGACTGAGCCCTGAGGTACCCCAACAGTGAGAGGAAGAGGAGATGAAGTGGAGCCAGAAAACAGAACACTGAAGGAGCGGTCGGAAAGATAGGAGGAGAACCAGGAAAGAGCAGTGTCCTTAATGCCTAGTGACTGGAGCCTAGAGAGTAGGAGAGGATGGTCAACAGTGTCGAAAGCTGCAGAAAGGTCGAGAAGAATGAGCAGAGAATGGTCACCATTATGTTTTGCTGTCAGAAGGTCATTGGTCACTTTGATGAGTGCAGTTTCTGTCGAATGTAGGGGGCGGAAACCGGACTGTGAAGGGTCTAGGAGGGAGTGAGTGGAGAGGTAATGAGTAAGGCGTGAGTATATCAGGCGCTCCAAGAGTTTAGAGATGAAGGGGAGATTGGAGACTGGTCTGTAGTTGTTTGTGCAGGATGGGTCAAGGGTGGGTTTCTTTAGTAATGGAGTAATGATAGAGTGTTTGAAGGAGGAGGGGAAAATGCCAGAGGAGAGGGAGAGATTAAAGATTGTAGTTAGGTGAGTTGTGACGACTGGGGAGAGAGACTGGAGGAGATGTGAGGGAATGGGGTCGGTTGTGCATGTAGTCGGACGAGAAGAGGAGAGGAGCCTGGAGACTTCTTCTTCTGTGATGGGAGCAAATGTGGAGAGTGAGCCAGGGGAAATGCAGGGAGGGATGGGAGTCACTGAACTTGGTGATTGGGAGCGGATTTCCTGACGGATATTGTCTATTTTCTCTATAAAGTGGGAGGCCAGGTCATCAGCGCAAATGTCTGTGATAGGGGCTTGTGCTTTTGGCCTGAGGAGGGAGTGAAAGGTGTCAAAAAGTTTCTTGGGGTTGTTGGATAGTGAGGAGATCAGGTTGGTGAAGTAGGTCTGTTTGGCGAGGTGAAGGGCAGAGTTATATGTCCTTAACATAAATTTGAAGTGTATGAAGTCTTCTGGTGTGTGTGTTTTCCTCCATAAGCCTTCAGCACACCTAGAGCATCGCTGGAGAAATCGGGTTTGCGATGTGAGCCAGGGCTGTTTCACTCTGTGTTTGGAGGTTCTGAGGGTGAGGGGAGCTACTTGGTCAAGGGTGCTTCTAAGAGTGTCATTGAAGTGATGTACAGCCAGATCAGGACAGGACAAAGAAGAGATTGGGGACAATGATGAGTGTAGGGAGTCTGAAAGTGTATGAGGGTTAATGGCTTGTAGATTTCTGACTGAATGGTAGGTAGGAGGGTGCTGGAGTGAGCGAGGATTTGTGAGTGTAAAGGAGAGAATGTGGTGGTCAGAGAGGGGAAGCGGTGAGTTATCTAGGTAGGAGATTGAGCAGAGCCGGGCGAAAACCAGGTCCAGGGTGTTACCGTCTTTGTGTGTTTCAGAGGTTGAGAGCTGAGAGAGGCCTAGAGAAGTGGTTAGTGATAGAAGCTGGGATGCAGATGTGGAAGTGGGGCTGTTAATGGGGATGTTGAAGTCTCCCAGGATAAGGGTTGGTAGTTCTGAGGACATGAAGTGCGGCAGCCAGGCAGAGAAATGGTCCAGGAAGTGGGTGGGTGAGCCTGGGGGCCGGTATATGACCGCTACTCTGAGGGAGAGGGGACGAAAGAGCCTGATGGTGTGGACTTCAAAAGAAGGGAATGAGAGTGATGGAACTGAGGGGATGACCTGCAAAGTGCATTGTGGGGACAGGAGTATGCCGACTCCACCACCAGGTCTCGGGGAATGGGAGAATTGTAAGCCACCATGGGAAATGGCAGCAGGAGAGACAGTGTCAGAATGATTCTATGTCATTAGCCATTCAGGTGGATCGGCGTTTACGTGAACGCAAAACTACGAGAGATGTTACCACCTGTTGAACAAATGTCTGAATCTATGCAATGTGATAGAGTTTTGTCTAGGGCGCAACGTCAGGAGTTCAGAAGGCGTAATAAGCTGTGTTTTTTTGTGGAGATGCCTCGCATATTATTTCTGTCTGCCCTAAACGAGAGAAATGTTGTGCACACACGTTTTCTGTGGGTGGTGTTCAACCTAAGTTTCTTCTGGCAATTACTCTGATCTGCTCCCTGTCCACATTTTCCGCCAAGGCTTTTGTGGATTCAGGAGCAGCTCTGAACCTGATGGACTTGGATTTTGCTAAACGTTGTGGATTTCCTATGACACCTCTGCGGACGCCTATCCCTTTGAGGGGTATTGATGCTACTCCTTTGGCGAAGAATAAACCTCAGTTTTGGACCCAGGTGGTAATGCGGGTCGCCCCAGACCATCAAGAAAATTGCAGATTTTTGGTGTTGCATAATTTGCATGATACCATTGTTCTGGGGTTTCCCTGGTTGCAAATCCATAATCCAGTTCTGGATTGGAAATCTTTGTCTGTGGTGAGTTGGGGTTGTCGGTGTGCCCTTAGTGATGCTCCTGTTTTCTCCACCTCTCCCCAGTCACATGATGTTCCTGACTATTTGGCTGACTTTTATAATGTATTTAGTGAGAATGAGTCTGCGTCTATGCCTCCTCATAGGAGTTATGACTGTGCTATTGAGCTGAACCCGGGGTGTAAATTCCCCAAGGGTCGGCTTTTCAATTTATCTGTACCCGAGCACGAGGCTATGCGATCCTATATTAAGGAGGTATTGGAGAAGGGTCATATTAGACCATCCTCTTCACCCTTAGGTGCTGGGTTTTTTTTCGTGGCTAAAAAGGATGGTTCATTAAGGCCTTGTATTGACTATCGTGCCCTCAACAAAATTACTGTTAAATATCAGTATCCGTTACCCCGATTTCTGATCTATTCTCCAGAGTTAAAGGTGCTTGCTGGTTTACCAAGCTTGACCTCAGGGGGCGTATAATCTTATTCGCATTAAGCATGGGGATGAATGGAAGACGGCGTTTAATACTCCGGAGGGACATTTTGAATACCTGGTGATGCCTTTTGGGCTCACTAATGCCCCTTCTGTCTTCCAGTGCTTCATGAACGATATATTCCAAGACTTTGTGGATAAATTTTTGATTATCTATCTGGATGATATTTTGATCTTCTCCAAGAATTGGGACTCTCATGTGGAACATGTTCGGACTGTGTTCCGGATTTTGAGGGAGAATTCCCTGTATGTCAAGGGATCGAAATGCCTTTTTGGGGTACAGAGGATTTCATTTTTGGGATTTATTTTGTCTCCGTCAACTATTGAAATGGACCCGGCCAAGGTACAGGCCATTTATGATTGGGTTTAGCCCACTTCTTTGAAGGCCCTCCAGAAGTTTTTGGGTTTTGCTAATTTTTATCGGAAATTTATAGCTAATTTTTCTGGTATTGCCAAGCCATTGACAGATTTGACTAGGAAGGGTGCTGATGTGCTGAATTGGTCTCCAGAGGCTGTTTCTTCCTTTCAGGAGCTGAAGCGAAGATTCACTCCGGTTTTGTGGCAACCTGATGTCTCACTCTCATTTCTGGTGGAGGTGGACGCTTCTGAGATTGGTGCAGGAGCGGTGTTGTCCCAAAAAGATCCTGTGACATCTAAAATGAATCCTTGTGCTTTCTTTTCCCGAAAGTTCTCCCCATCCGAATGTAACTATGATGTGGGGAATCGGGAACTGTTGGCCATGAAATGGGCATTTGAGGAGTGGAGACATTGGTTGGAGGGGCCCAAACACCAAGTCGTGGTCCTTACTGACCACAAGAATTTGATTTACCTGGAGTCGGCCAAGCGCTTGAATCCTAGACAGGCTAGGTGGGCCTTGTTTTTCACACGTTTTGATTTTGTGGTCTCTTTTCTTCCGGGCACTAAGAATGACAAGGCAGACGCCCTCTCTTGGAGTTTCCTTGCTGATTCTCCTTTTGTGACAGCCTGCTACCATCTTAGGCGAGGGGGTAGTTCTTTCTGCCATCTCGCCCGATTTGAGACGTGCTCTGGAAGAGTTTCAGGAGGACAAACCTGAGCGTTGTCCCAGTGGAAAGTTGTATGTTCCTGACCAGTGGAGGAAGAGAGTGATGTCTGAAGTTCATTGCTCTGGATTGGCTGGTCATCCAGGTATTTTTGGTACTAGAGATCTGGTGAGTCGATCTTTTTGGTGGCCCGCCTTGTCTCGTGATGTCAGGAATTTTGTGCAGTCCTATGGGACTTGCTCCCGGTCTAAACCTTCTTCTCGCTCTAGTGGTTTGTTGATGCCTTTGCCGGTGCCCAGGAGGCCATGGACCCATATTTCAATGGATTTTATCTCTGATATGCCTGTCTCTCAGAGAATGACTGTTATTTGGGTGATTTGTGATAGATTCTCTAAGATGGTCCATCTTGCACCACTCCCTAAGTTGCCATCTTCCTCTGAGTTGGTGCCCTTGTTTTTGCAACAGGTGGTTCGCTTGCACGGGATTCCTGAGAACATTGTATCTGACAGAGGAGTTCAGTTTGTGTCTAGATTTTGGAGGACTTTCTGTTCCAAGCTGGGAATTCAGTTGTCCTTCTCCTCTGCGTTTCACCCTCAGACCAATGGGCAGACGGAGAGAACAAACCAGACTTTGGAGTCGTATTTGAGATGTTTTATTTCTGCCGATCAGGATGATTGGGTTTCATTTTTGCCCTTGGCCGAATTTGCTTTATATAATAGAGCTAGTTCTGCCACTTTGATGTCACCTTTTTTTTGTAACTTTGGTTTTCACCCTCGATTTTCTTCCGGGCAGGTGGAGCCTTCTGCCTGCCCACGTGTTGACACTGTGGTGGAGAGAATGCACCAGATCTGGGACCAAGTAGTGGATAAGTTGTCTCTCTCCCAGGAAAAGGCCCAGCGGTTTTCCAACCGGCGTAGGACCGTTGATCCCCAGTTTAAGGTGGGTGATATGGTTTGGTTGTCATCAAAAAATATCGCTATGAAGGTGGCTTCTCCTAAGTTTAAGCCTAAATTTATTGGACCTTACAAGATTTTGGAGATTCTTAATCCGATCTCTTTTCGGTTGGCTATTCCTGTCACATTTAAAATTCATAATGTGTTTCATAAGTCCTTGTTGAAGAGGTTTGTTGAACCAGTAGTTCCTGTGGTGGCACCTCCTGACCCTATATTGGTTGAAGGTAACATGGAATATGAGGTAGAGAAGATACTGGATTCCCGTCTGGCTAGACGGAGACTCCAGTATTTGGTTAAGTGGAAGGGTTATGGTCAGGAGGATAATTCCTGGGTCTCTGCCTCTGATATTCATGCCAAAGATTGGTGCGTGCCTTTCATCGGGCTCACCCGGATCGCCCTGGTGGCATGGATGAGGGTTCGGTGACCACTCCTCAAGGGGGAGGTACTGTTGTGAGTTCATTTTTCCCTTCACCATTGAGGTCTGATGAACTCCCTCCTCTAGTGAAGGAAGGTAGTGAGACTGATTACCAAACACCTGGGCAGCTAGATGATGACTGGGTGGCTGGAATTGAGGACTGGATATAAGGCTGCCGACGCCCTTCTTCCTGGCTGGTGATTTTCCTGCTGGATTCTTGGAGACCAGTCTGATTCCTGCATCTCAAAGCTAAGTTTTTCTGCTCTGCTTTATACTCTTCAGTTTTGTTTTTGCTTTGCCTTGTTTTTTGGGAGTTCTGCCATCCCCGGCCGGGGGTGAGCTGAATTCCATTTTTGTCTCTGATCTGTTGATATTTTGCTCTGTCTTCAGAATATACCTGAGTGCTGATATAGTCTTTTGAAGCCTAGCGACTTCAGGGCCTGTTTTTCCTATCAGTCGGTTGGCTCATTTTGATAGGGTTTTTGCGGATGGCAGACAGCAGCTTTCCTATCCTGTCCTGTGTAGTTAGCTTGGGCCCCATCATTTGCTCAACCTTTCTATCTGTGTTAGTGTTTTCATCTTGCTTCACCATCATTATATGTTGGGGGCTGCCTATTACTTTGGGGTCTGCTCTGGGGCAGTTTAGTTTTTCCCCTTTCTGTCTTTAGGCTATATAGTTCTCCGGCTGTGATCGAGGGGTCTAGGGCTCCGTAGGAACCCCCCACGGCTACTGCTAGTTGTTGTGGATAGGTTCAGGGGTCTGCAATCCGATAGCTGCCAACCTCTCTGGTTTTTCTGGACTTAGTTGGTATTTTGTTTTTTCCTCCTTCAGTGACTCATCATAACAGTAGTTACTTTTAAAGATAACAGCTGCATCATCTCAAAGAAGGGTCACACGATGAACTTTATCAGCTAAAATGCAAAGAAAGAGTGTACAGTTCTAGACAAGATCTACGTAAGAACTTCATCCATGTATGGCACAGACGTCTTGGGCACAGAAACCCAGAAGCAGTAGGGAAGCTAGCTCAACTTGCAAATGGTATTGAAATCAACCAGTGCAGTCAAATGATGAAATGCACTAGCTGTCTTAAAGAGTTAGATGTCCAGAAAACCCTTTCCTAAAATATGTACCCCTAGATCTCCACAACCTCTGGATCTGATACATACAGATGTATGTGGTCCAATGAGTATTCAAACTTCTGGCAAGAAGAGATATTTTCTCACATTTATTGATGACTACTCCAGATATATAGTCGCCTACCTGCTTCACAGTAAGGATGAAGTTCCACGGAAATTTGAATAATATCTTGCTGTAGTGTTTAACAAATCTGGAAGAATGCCAAAAGCCCTGCGTGCAGATAATGGAGCCAAATATACAAATGGTAAGGTGCAAACCATTTTGAAAAAGGATGGAATCGTGATCCAAACTACCATTCCATACAACCCAAAACAAAATGGCATTGCAGAGAGAACTGTACTCTCTGTGAATGTGGAAGAAGTATGTTGTTTGATGGGAACCTACCTACAACATAATGGGGAGAAGCCATCATGACAGTTTGCCATCTTCACAACAGAGTGCCAGGTAAAGCCACAAATAAAACTCCATATGAGCTGTGGAACTGCGAGAAGCCTAACCTGTAGCACCCCAGGATATTTGGAAGCAAAACGTTTGTGTATGTTCCAAAAAAAAACATTCCAACTGGGAATCACATGCAAAGCATGGAGTCCTGTTGGGCTATAGCGAAACTCAAAAGGGATACAGAATCCTGCACCCAGAGACCAACACAGTAGCAATCAGAAGAGATGTAGTGATTGATGAAAACTTTGTATCGCTCAAATTCTATGTAGTTACACCAGTTATTCAACCTAATAATCAAGAACAAGAATCTCAATCACCAAACCCAAACACCGAAAAGGAAAAAATTGAATTGTGGATAAGCTCTGAAGCCACCAAAGAAAATTCAGAAGAACCAATTCAACCTCCAGTCAGGAGATCAGAAAGGCCAAACAAAGGTTTCCCAGCTAGACGCCTTTCTTATATGGTCAGAACACTTCCTGAACCAGAGCCACAGTCATGGCAAGAGATGCAAAAATCTGCCTGTCCACAAGAAGCAGAAGTAGATAAATGCTGTTAATGAAAAGATGGAGTGCCTTCACCAATTCCAGACATGGGAGGTTACTGAGCTACCACAATGAAAAGGAAATTGCATAGTTAGGTGAAATTCTCAACCAGCACTTTGAGACGAAGGACCTTGGAAATGTGACATATTATTTGGGAATCCAAATCCAGAGACAGGAAGATGGGAGTGTTCTTCTCAACCAAAGTTCTAAAATTTCTGCAATACTAGACCAGTTTGGAATAACAGAAACCAAAGGTGCATCAACATCAATTGATCTGTTCTACTTAAAGTTGGAAGGAGAAGATCTGCTACCCAGCAATGAGAGCTACAGACAAGCAGTGGGGGCGCTTCTGTACATAGCAACCACAACTCATCTAGATATCACAGCCACAGATGGAATTCTCTGCCAATGTGTAAACAAGCCACGCCAAAGAGACTGGAATCCAAGTTAGAGAATTCTTCAATATCTTAAAGAAACTCAAAGGCTAAATCTTAAGATATCTGCATCAGGAGATCTCACTCTCAGAGGTTATGTGGATGCAGATTGGGCTGGAGATCAAGTGATTGGAAATCAACAAGTGGTTACTTGTTAAAGTTAGGAGAAAATTAAATTTCTTGGTCCAGCAGAAAACAAGTGTCAGTCGCATTATCTTCTACAGAAGCAGAATATATGTCTGCTGCTTATGCAAGTCAAGAAGCAATTTGGTTGAAACAACTTTTGGAAGATTTCGGCAAGCCAACTCAACCAACAATTATGTACGAGGACAACCAAGGATGCATTAAACTTGCCAGCAGTGAGATTAGTGCAAGGACTCAGCACATTGATGTAAAACATCACCACTTAGGCCTCTTTCACACATCAGGTTTTCGCCGTCAGGCGCGATCCGGCGCTTTTGACAAAAACCGGATCCGGCGAAATGCAATGCCAGATCCGGTTTCCCCCCCATTGACTTGCATTAGAGTCGGATTGAGACGGAAGGCAATGCGTTTCATCCGGTTTTCGCCGGATCCGGCAATGTGCCGCGAACCGGCGTCTGGAAAAAACGGCTACTGTAACGTTTTTTGTCTCCGGCGAAAAAGCCGGACACGCCGGATCCGGCGTGTCCAGCTTTTTCACACAATGAAAGCCTATGAGCGCCGCAATGCGCCTGATCCGGCGACAGCCGGATCCGGTGGCCGGATCCATTTTTTTTGGTCTGAGCATGCTCAGTAGCTCTGCCCACAAGACATATATAAAAGCAAGACAGTGGGACCCTCAGCCACACCCAACATGCCACCCAAGCCAAGAACCAGGAGCAGGAGAAGGCAGGAGACATCTGCAGCAGCACCATCAGCACCACCACCACCACCACGCCAAATGGAGCAGCAAATGGAACATGCTGAGGAGGGGATTCCAGCAGCAGATGAGAGACGGTAATTATCAAATCCCCCATTCCTCCAAACTAGGGCCATGGAATATCAAGATATTCATTGGCCCTTTGTTTCTCTTTATTCAACAGCCGCCCAAGAGATGCAGCAGCAGCAATGGCAGCAGCAGGAACACCACCCACAGCCATGGAGTCTGGCCAGCAGGAAGACAGCACATCTTCTTCTGGGAGCCCTCCCTCGCATCGTCAGCATTTGACGGTAAGTTTTTATTTCCAAAATCCATCATCTCTGTAATATATGTCTATTCATTGCCTTTTATTTCAAAACAGGAATCACAAGATGAAGAGGAGCTCCCAGAAGAAGAAGGAAGGGGTCGACAGACACCTGGAGTGGGCTCACAATTGGTAAGATTTTGGCATCAAACGCAGAAACACAACATCACACTATACACAACACATAGAAAACAATGTTCTGCAGACCACACACAGCAAACAAATGCCTACATCCAAAGACATAACATTTTTTGTTTTCTTCTCTAGTCTTCCCAATCTGGTGCTCGGCCAAGAGGTCCTCGCAGTGCCTCCCAGGGTCGTCGGCGACAGCAACGCGGCGGTCACCAGCGTGTAAGTATAAATATTTTTGCTTTGTTTTTTTGCACTTATTTCATTTCTTTTGTGGAGGCTAATTATGTTATTTTTGTCTTTTTCTTTAACAGCCTTCACAGCGTGCTCCCGACTCTGACGGTGAGGATGGAGGAATCGATGTGGACCACCTCATCGATCTCGTCAGAGAAAGGGAGCCGCTCTGGAATATGGCTGACCGCCGCCACGCTGACCTGATTGTTACCCGGCGACTCTGGGAGGAAATCTGTTCGCTCCTTGTGGACCGCTGGGAGGACCTCGATGCTCAGGCCCAGATTAAAGAGCGTAAGTATATACAGTATCGGTTGCTTGATGTAAACCAGTGTTTCCCGAACAACAGTCCTCGTGGTCCCCACGGATCATGTGTTCAGGATTTCTATTTACTATGGAAATCCTGAAAACATGACCCCTGGGGACCATGAGGACTGGAGTTTGGGAAACACTGATGTTGTATACTAACCACTCCTTTCTCGTTTCAGGGAACAGAATTGTGAAGCAGTGGCGGTCTGTGAGGGATCGTTTCAAGAAGGAGTTCAATAAAGAGATGCGGGCCCCGAGTGGATCTGGAGGACGCAGGAGCAAGTACAAGTACGCACAAGCCCTGTCGTTCCTCCGGGAAACAATGGTCACTAGAAGGTAAATATTACACACCACATGTGAAAAAAAATGTTAGATGTAACTTTTTTTTTTTCAGCCAGGGCCATACCATGTCACTATTTTAATTGTTTTTTTTTCTCTTTATTCCACAGCACGGTGAGCAGCACTCGGGAGCCTGCATGATTGGACCCTTCTGAGGCGATCCCTGAGGAGACCGGCACCGAGGGACACTTCGACCGCCCCGGTACATCTGCACCTTCCCAGCCTTCCCACACATTCGACCCATCTGTCCCATCCACCAGCACAGGAGCATCGTGGCCGCCTACATTACATGAAGCTGCTGGTGAGGAGATCGATTTCCCTTTACCCCACCCTTATGCCCCTGCCACCTCTAGTACACCTGCGGGTACTGGGCGGCAGTGGCAGAGGGGTCAGGAAAAGACTTATGCGCCAGAGTTCTTGCATCTGAATGCATCTTTCCAGAACTGTCTAAAAGTCTTGTCAGAGCAAATCTCCGCAGGCTTTCAGCAGATCAACTCCAGCATTCTGGAGGTGAAGACACTTCTGCAAACCATGCATTCAGAAGCAAGATCTTCGCCAAACCACACCTTTTTCAGGTCTGTTGTGGAGCGCATGGAAACGCTATCTCCTACCCAGCAGATGCATGTAATGCATTCATGCCACGGTGCTCTCCAGCAAGTTACCTCCCAACCTCCTCCTCCCACCACAGTAGTTCCTCCACCTGCACCCCCTCCAACCACTTTCCATCCTCCCCCTCCTATTACATCTGCACCCCCTCCAGCCACTTTCCATCCTCCCCCTCCTATTACATACCATCCACCTCCCCAGTACCAGCAACCTCCCCAGTACCAGCAACCTCCCCAGTACCAGCAACCTCCCCAGTACCAGCAACCTCCCCACTTCCAGCAACCTTCCCCGTACCAAACTCCTTCCCCGTACCAAACTCCTTCCCCATACAACTTGCCATCAACATCATCTGCTCCTACAGTCCCTGCCCAACCCTCCACTCCACCGCCCACCACCTCTTCTGCCTCCCACATGTCCACCCATTCTGTAGCTTTTTCCACACCATCACCTCTAACTGTTCCTTCCCCACCACGATCCCAATCCTCTCTCCACACTCCCAGTGTCGAAGTGTCCCGCAGCCCCTCCAGCAGTATTTCCACCCCACACTACACAGATTTATGATGTGTTTTGTAATAAAAATGCCCAGTTGGTGTTGGTATTAAAAAAGTTTTTTTAACTTTAAAAACAGTTTACAAAAAAAAAATATTTTAAATAAAAGTTAAATTATCGTTTCACAATGGTTGTCTGTCATTTCTTTCTGCGGCGAAATATGTTTAAAAAAAAGGTTAAATACAGGGTATTTAAAAGGTAAAAAGGTATTCAAAACCAGGTATATAACTGTGGGTAAATTTTAGCTTTTTGCCATAGTTGTGTTCCTGGTTGTGTTTGAAGCAAAGTATTTCACCTAAAAAGTTGTGTTTATTGTTGGTGATTTCCTAACAATGTACACAACTTTTGTTAAAAGGTGAAATACTTTGCATAAAACACAACCAGGTACACACCTGTGGCCTAAAGCTAAAAATAGAGACCATGACAAGATAGCCAACTTTGGTTGGCAAAGGTATATACTGTTGGTACAGAAGGTACACAAGTTTGGTTGGGCACAAATCTTTCACACTCTGTCATCCTGCCAGTGTACTCTGCCTTGAGGTGACAAAGTATAGTGCAAAATTGTCCCTCATTACTGAAACGGTCACAGAACTTCTAGTGGTAATGTCATGGTAATCTTGCAAGGTGGTTTCTTCAGAGGTGTCCTCAATGGAAATGGGTTCCTTGCAGATAACAAAATTGTGGAGTACCACGCAAGCTTTGATCACCTCGTCCACAGTTTCTGTCTTGAGGTTGATCGCAGTCAATAGGACCCACCATTTGGCTGTCAGAATACCAAAGGTACATTCAACCATTCTTCTTGCTCTTGTGAGGCGGTAATTAAAAATGCGTTTTGTTCTTGTCAATCCTCTGCTAGAGTACGGTTTCAAAAGCTGTTCTGACAGCTGGAAGGCTTCATCCCCTACACAGACAAATGGCATAGGTGGACCAGATGTTTGCGGCAGCGGTCTAGGGGGTGGGAACTGGAAGGTGTTTCCATACAGTTTACGCCCCATGGCAGACAGTTTGAAAACTTGAGAGTCATTTGAGCGGCCATAGGCCCCAATATCAACAGCAATAAATTTGTATTCCGCGTCAGTGATGGCCATGAGGACAATTGAAAAATATTTCTTGTAATTGAAATATTCCGATCCCGATCCGGCTGGCTTTACAATGCGGATATGTTTCCCGTCCACAGCGCCCAAGCAGTTGGGAAACAGACATATCTGTTGAAACTTTTCTGAAATTTCAATCCACCTCTCTGTTGTGGGCTCTGGTAAAAACTCTTCAGCTAAGGAGTCCCACAGTGCACGGCATGTGTACTTCACTATTCCAGATATGGTGGAAATCCCGAGTCTGTACTGGAAATGCAGTGACGAAAGGGATTATCCAGTTGCAAGAAATCTGTGTGGAATTAAAAAACAATCAATTAGTTTTAAATCACAGCATTACATACCAAAACTCAGCTATAACACTTGGAGATACAAACTACCACCAACAAGATTGCAGTGAAAGTGTGCTCTGATGCGAGCACATCCAATAAATGTGGCTTACCTTAAAGTCACCATCAGACGCTCTGTGGGTGAAACAGAGAAGCAGCAATAGGTGTCCGCTTTTCTTATGAGGTGTGCAATGCGCTCCACCAAGTAATCAAAATTCTCCATTTTCATCCGAACATATCCAAAAAATGTATCCGGGTTTCGTCGAAGGTCCATGCAGAGTGTAGAATAGACCCCACGCGTCATTCTCTTGGCTGTGATGGGGTGGATCCACAAACGTCGTCTACGATGCCTGATGCGCTGCTGTCTCGCTCTCTCCTTCTCCAGAACAATCACCCTCAAACGATTCACCTCCGCTGTAAAATCCGCCAAATTCTTCAAAATATTTCCAATCACAACATCCATCTTCGCCAGTAACTTGCTCTTCTCTCCAACCTGCACTTTCTCCTCTACAACCTGTCAAAGAAGGGCTGTAGGAACACGCTATATATAGTTTTCCAGTAGCCAATCCCGTTCGGAAGGCCACAAGGGGTGTTTTTAAAAACCGGATCCGGCGTAATCCGTCGAAAAACGGATAGAAAAACGGATGAACCGGATGAGACGGATCCGGTTTTGTCTGTCAAGAACAAGACGGATCCGGCAGAAAACCGGATCCGTCACATCCGGTTTTACAAAACATTTGCCGGATCCGGCGTTCCGGCACAACGCCGGATCGCGCCTGACGCCGAAAACCTGATGTGTGAAAGTAGCCTTACATAACTTAGTGGAATGTGGTGTACTCGAGTTGTTTATTGCGAGTCTGACAAGATGACAGCTGATGGTATGACAAAGCCATTATCAAGAGCAGAGTTTGTGGACTTCAGAACGGCAATGGGACTAACAGGATATGTAGCTGTTGATTGGGGGTGTTGGAATATGTTTGGTGCAAAAACTCCATTCCTGTCTATGAGTGTTTAGTTCCTAGATTTGTATGATGTTCATAAAGTTAAAAAAAAATGCCCAGAGGCTCACACAGGGATAACATGTGACTGTATTTCCTGTTTTTTCCTGTGTCTGTGTATGAAAGAAGCAGTCTGCTGTAGATGCTGCACAGATAGAAACACACACGATTTATTCCTGATCTATTAAGCTTATCATATACTGTTCCTGTTTGTTCCTGAATAAAGAAGCTCTGTTGTCACATGCTTGGAGAGTATCCTGAATAACCCGCTGCCAAGAGGAATCATAAGACTAATGGGTACAGATAGCAGTTTAATGTTAAATAAACATAAATCAACAGTTTCACTTAAAATACAAAGTATTTGAGGGCTAGTCAAAGTTACATTGAGAAGGGTATAAGAGCATAGAATATCTCTTGAAAGAACAAAAAGTAATAACAAAATCCATAAACTGCTTGTGAAACGGATTGGAACCCTTCTCGTGCACTCAACTGGACCAGGAGTACCATATACTTTCCTCATGATTTTGGAAATATTCTTACATGTACATACATGGACATTCTAAACCTCAATCATTCAAAGAAAAAAAGTTACTTTTTCATTTTGACTATTGTTATAACCTAAATTGATAGCTCCGTGTAAGAACTGTAGTCAAAAAGATATGTAATAAACAGGAGAAAGACATAGTATATGTGGGGGCAAGAAGTAACTAGCCTAAACAAGTGCAAAAAATCACATTTCCACATACACATAAGAACATTATATATATTGGGACTTAAATAGGAAAACTGCACAATTTTGAAATAGCTCCAAGGAAGAAAGCAGTCAAAAAATCCATAAAATTAACAATTTTATTGAAATCACATATATAAAAAAGGACACAACAGTACATGGAATGGGGAGGAGAAATATCAAAACGTACACAGTGGTGCAAAGGATCAAAACACACTGTATCCACAATCCCAGGATTTATGTAAATAATCAATATATCAATATATATCCCTGGTAGGGAAATTAGAAGCAGCTTATCATGGGCACACCAATGGATAATCAATATCTATCCCTAATAAGGGTTTAAACAGTTCATCATAAACACATCAGTATATAGGCTAAAAGCTCAACCCTCACTGCTGCCCATAATTCCCCAACAAGGCACAATAGAGAAATCTACAGAGCGAATGCTCAAAAGAAGCGCCCTGACAGCATCATCAGTATTAAGGCAGCATTAGTTGCATAAGTGCCCAGAGAACAAGCCCCTATACGACGGATGCTAGAAATAAACATTGCAGTACAAGTGCTGTGAAGGCGTCATTACCCGGGTCTAGTGAAGGCGGTGTGGTAGATCCAGTCCCCAACGCGCGTTTCGGAGCCGTGGCTCCTTCCTCAGGGGGCGTGGTAAGTGGGCGCAACCACCCAGTTTAAGTAGCGCGCCCACCGGAAGTCCCACCGGTGTGCAAGCTGCCCGCCAATCAGAGGACGACTCGTCACCACGGCGACGCTGAATACACGCGGGCCCACGTGATCAGACGCCGCCGGGTGGGAGGAGTCAACCAGCTGGTCAGCAGACAGCACACGCGCGCAATGGATGTGGCTATAAAGCCACCATTTTGATAGAGGGCAAAACGAAGGGCAGAGATTGACAATATGGTATAACAAGACAAAAAGCATATACAATGCAGCCGCATAGTGCCTACAGAACGAAGGACAATATAACAACTCTGCAGAGCAATAATTAAAATAAAATAAAAAAGAGGCACATGCACACTAGAATATACACAAAATCTGCATTAAAGGGACATATAGGAATTATAGAATACTAGAACCAATACCCACAATTAGTAATCATATAAAGCGTACAAAATTGTATTGGCAGCAAGGTGGAATACAGCATGCATATGCCAAATAGACACCTATATCATATTATATAAAGCGTACAAAATTGTATTGGCAGCAAGGTTGAATACAGCATGCATATGCCAAATAAACACCTATATACATGTTAGTAAACTAAAATCATCTAACATGCAAAATATACACTAACTAGTATACTACCATATTAAAGCAGAGTATATATATGTGTAGCACCTCTTATACAGAAAATATATAAGACAACCATTAATGATGTAATGGACATATATTAACACATCATGTCACATCAACAGAATGGGAATGTTTAGTTGGGGATGTTTAGTTTGCAAAAGAGAAGACTGAGAGGAGAAGACTGAGAGGAGACTTAATAGCTGTCTACAAATATCTAAAGGGCTGTCACATTGTAGAAGGATCAACTTTATTCTCATTTGCACAAGGAAAGACTAGAAGCAATGGGATGAAGCTGAATGGGAGGAGACACAGATTAGATATTAGAAAAAACTTTTTGACAGTTAGAGTGATCAATGAGTGGAACAGGCTGCCACGAGAAGTGGTGAGTTCTCCTTCAATGGAAGTCTTCAAACAGAGGCTGGACAGACATCTAACTGGGATGATTTAGCGAATCCTGCTTTGAGCAGGGGGTTGGACCAGATGGCCCAGGAGGTCCCTTCCAACTCTACGATTCTATGATTCTATGAATATGTAGGTCAATTCAAGCCAGTTGTCTTCAATATCTTGAAACAGACTCTGAACTTCATCCACATTCTTCAAGCAAATAGATGATGTAAATAAAGCTACAAAAGTAAAAAATAAAATGAATAAAATAGCAAAAACCACTATAATTACGTAAACGTTTACCAGACCATGACTATAGGAATGGGACATATGAAATATTTTCGTTTAATCCATATGGTTGGATAGTACCTAATGTCCAGATCCACCTGGTTTCGGACCTGGCTAAACGATTGGACAGTTTACCTCCTCTTATATTAATATTAAGGGCATCAATGCCACGAACACTAAGTAACGTGGCATTACACCCATGGTATTCCTTAAAGTGTCTGGGCAGAGTTTTCAGACTCGAGTTGTCAGTGCAGGCAGAGGCGGCCTGTATACCCAGGACATGTTCTCTTGTACGAACCTTCAATTGCCGTGTTGTCATACCCACATAGATTAAACCGCAGGGACACGTGGCATAGTATATCACGTACCGAGTGGTACATGTTATACGATGCTTGATGGTAAATGTCTTAGTACCATCGTAGTTAGTAAATGAAGTACTCCGTACAATATTGGGACAGGCCACACATCTGCCGCATGAAGCACATCCCTGCCTAGCCGGAATATCATCCAAAAAGGTGTGCGCCCGATGGTCAACATAGTGACTGGCTACCAGTTGATCCCTCAGATTTCTAGCCCTCCTAAAGGTGATGGATGGATATTGCGGGAGAAATTTATTTAGAACTGAATCAACTTTAAGGATGGGCCAAGCTCTTGCCATAGCATCACGCATCAACCCATGTTGCGAATGGAAGGAAGTGACAAAGCGAACCATGTCATTCCCTTCAGATCTCTTATGATTCCTGTAAAGCAGGTCATTGCGAGCTGCATACTTCGCACGTTGGTAGGCCCTTTTAACACTCCATCTACTATAGCCACGTGTCAAAAAAACGTGTTTTCAATTCGTTAGCTCTAAATTCGAAATCCGCATCGGTGGAACAGATGCGGCGTAGTCGCAAAAACTGCCCCACCGGAATGGCCTTGATGAGATGATGCGGATGGCAAGAGGAGGCATGGAGTAGGGTATTAGTAGATGTTTCCTTACGGTAAATATCCGTTTGAATTATACCTCCCACATCCTTACGAATAGAAACATCCAAAAAGTTGATTTTAGTCGGATCCCATACCAACGTGAGTTTGATATTAAGATCATTACTGTTCAAAGTGGACACGAATTGCTGAAGGTCGATGGAGCTGCCCTGAAAGATAAAGAAGATATCGTCGATGTAGCGTGCCCATAACTGGACACGCTCAATCAACCCCTCTCCATCAGACAGGAAGAGGTCCCTCTCCCACAGCCCCAGGAAGAGGTTGGCATAGGACGGCGCAAAGGCCGCACCCATGGCAGTCCCCTGGAGCTGCAGGTAGAAGGACCCCTTAAACGCAAAAAAGTTGTGTGTGAGAGTGAACTCCAAGAGCTCCAGGATGAGGTCTCTAAGTCCAGTTGAAAGAGTGGATGTAGTAAGAAAAAACATGCTGCACGCAATCCATCTAAGTGCTTAATGCTGGTATATAGAGACTCAACATCAACTGAAGCAAAAAGAGAATCACTCTCCATGCAGAGTCCATCGACCTTCCTCAATAGATCCCCTGTGTCCTTGAGGAAAGAGGGAAGACTGGATACTAGCGGCTGAAGATGATGATCTATCCATTTATTGATATTTTCAAGGAAATTCCCTCGTCCAGATATAATAGGTCTACCCGGTGGTGACTTGATGTCCTTATGAACTTTAGGCAAAAGATACAATGTTGCTATAGTGGGCTCTTTAACGATAAGTGCCGAAGCCAGCTGTTTGGTGACAATGCCGTCAGTCACGGCCTTATTCACAATCCGATCTAACTTGTCAGCAAATGCAGAGAGGGGATTATATGTCAATTTTTTATAGCATTCCAAGTTGTTTAACTGACGGAACGCTTCCCTCTCATACATTGCTGTAGGCCAGACTACCACATTGCCACCCTTATAAGCCGGCTTCAATACCACATCAGGAAGATTTTGTAAATATCTCAGCCTCACTCTCTCATTTTTAGTCAAATTATCCACCTTGCTGAATCTGGGGATTTTCATAAATTCATCAGTCACCACACGTACAAATAGATCTATATTAGGACATGAAGTGAAAGGAGGGAACTTCATTGACCGTGGACGGATAGATGGGGGAATCTTACCTCCCTCCTCGTCATGTTCAGCCGCCAGTTCCTCCAGAGTTCTTATAGCCTCCTGTTCCTCCTCTGTAGGAAAAAGATGTTGGAGATCATTGTTAAAGAAATAACGTTTGAACAGTAATGATCTAGCGAACAGATTAAGATCCTTCACAGCAGTCAAGGTATCGAAATTGGAAGTTGGTGAAAAAGTGAGGCCTCTTCCCAATAAAGACAGGTCCACCTCAGTGAGGTTGTGGCTACTTAAATTAATCACCTTACTATCTCTCTAATTCATATGAGAGTGGTTAGTTAGATGTCTTTTATACGGATGGAATGAGTGATCACGTAGCCTACGAGACCGCCATTACCATGGGATGAGGCTGAGGTTTGAGATGTATCCGACTGACCACTCAGAGGTGATTGAGGCACTGGAAACCGTACGATGTAAATTGGACACCTTTCTCCATAAATAGACCTTCTTGGTCTGATAATCTTTCAGGTCTCTATTGAATTTGGTCAGCTGGTTATTCTGGATCTTTTTAACCACCAGATCCATAGTTTTATCTACTTCGGCTTCAAAAGATTGAATTCTGGTAGGTGGACATGCTTTACGCAGTTCATCTTGGACCAAATCAATAGACTTATCCAGTGTCTCAATGTTAGTAGAGTAAAAATTCACAAGGAGCTGTAAGAACGTTAGAGAGCATTGATTAGATGCTTTCTCCCACTTTGAAATGAACATATCATCTTCAATTAGAAATGTGGGGATGACTCTCACTCTCAACCCCCTGGGAATCATTTTATTAGATATATACAGTGGGGAAAAAAAGTATTTAGTCAGTCAGCAATAGTGCAAGTTCCACCACTTAAAAAGATGAGAGGCGTCTGTAATTTACATCATAGATAGACATCAACTATGGGAGACAAACTGAGAAAAAAAAATCCAGAAAATCACATTGTCTGTTTTTTTTTCATTTTATTTGCATATTATGGTGGAAAATAAGTATTTGGTCAGAAACAAAATTTCATCTCAATACTTTGTCATATATCCTTTGTTGGCAATGACAGAGGTCAAACGTTTTCTGTAAGTCTTCACAAGGTTGCCACACACTGTTGTTGGTATGTTGGCCCATTCCTCCATGCAGATCTCCTCTAGAGCAGTGATGTTTTTGGCTTTTCGCTTGGCAACACGGACTTTCAACTCCCTCCAAAGGTTTTCTATAGGGTTGAGATCTGGAGACTGGCTAGGCCACTCCAGGACCTTGAAATGCTTCTTACGAAGCCACTCCTTCGTTGCCCTGGCGGTGTGCTTTGGATCATTGTCATGTTGAAAGACCCAGCCACGTTTCATCTTCAATGCCCTTGCTGATGGAAGGAGGTTTGCACTCAAAATCTCACGATACATGGCCCCATTCATTCTTTCATGTACCCGGATCAGTCGTCCTGGCCCCTTTGCGGAGAAACAGCCCCAAAGCATGATGTTTCCACCACCATGCTTTACAGTAGGTATGGTGTTTGATGGATGCAACTCAGTATTCTTTTTCCTCCAAACACGACAAGTTGTGTTTCTACCAAACAGTTCCAGTTTGGTTTCATCAGACCATAGGACATTCTCCCAAAACTCCTCTGGATCATCCAAATGCTCTCTAGCAAACTTCAGACGGGCCCGGACATGTACAGGCTTAAGCAGTGGGACACGTCTGGCACTGCAGGATCTGAGTCCATGGTGGCGTAGTGTGTTACTTATGGTAGGCCTTGTTACATTGGTCCCAGCTCTCTGCAGTTCATTCACTAGGTCCCCCGCGTGGTTCTGGGATTTTTGCTCACCGTTCTTGTGATCATTCTGACCCCACGGGGTGGGATTTTGCGTGGAGCACCAGATCGAGGGAGATTATCAGTGGTCTTGTATGTCTTCCATTTTCTAATTATTGCTCCCACAGTTGATTTCTTCACTCCAAGCTGGTTGGCTATTGCAGATTCAGTCTTCCCAGCCTGGTGCAGGGCTACAATTTTGTTTCTGGTGTCCTTTGACAGCTCTTTGGTCTTCACCATAGTGGAGTTTGGAGTCAGACTGTTTGAGGGTGTGCACAGGTGTCTTTTTATACTGATAACAAGTTTAAACAGGTGCCATTACTACAGGTAATGAGTGGAGGAAAGAGGAGACTCTTAAAGAAGAAGTTACAGGTCTGTGAGAGCCAGAAATCTTGATTGCTTGTTTCTGACCAAATACTTATTTTCCACCATAATATGCAAATAAAATGAAAAAAAACCAGACAATGTGATTTTCTGGATTTTTTTTTCTCAGTTTGTCTCCCATAGTTGAGGTCTACCTATGATATAAATTACAGACGCCTCTCATCTTTTTAAGTGGTGGAACTTGCACTATTGCTGACTGACTAAATACTTTTTTTCCCCACTGTATTTCTCCAGGAATAGCCTGTTCCACCATATTCTGGATCTTTTGAGGAGTAATGTCTTAGTATGTTGTAACTTCACATCCCAACTAGAGTCACCCGTCTGCGGAAAATCACTCCCCCCCGAACCAAAAACCTGGTCCACTTGATCGAGCCAAACTTTATCTTTCGCTCGAAAGTCCATTTTGTCCAAAACCAAGATACCTGTGCATAACACAGCAAAAACGTAATGTAATAAACAGGGGAAAGACATAGTATAAGTGGGGGCAAGAAGTAACTAGCCTAAACAAGTGCAAAAAAATCATATTTCCACATACACATAAGTACATTATATATATTGGGACTTAAATAGGAAAACTGCACAATTTTGAAATAGCTCCAAGGAAGAAAGCAGTCAAAAAATCCATAAAATTAACAATTTTATTGAAATCACATATATAAAAAAGGACACAACAGTACATGGAATGGGGAGGAGAAATATCAAAACGTACACAGTGGTGCAAAGGGTCAAAACACACTGTATCCACAATCCCAGGATTTATGTAAATAATCAATATATCAATATATATCCCTGGTAGGGAAATTAGAAGCAGCTTATCATGGGCACACCAATGGATAATCAATATCTATCCCTAATAAGGGTTTAAACAGTTCATCATAAACACATCAGTATATAGGCTAAAAGCTCAACCCTCACTGCTGCCCATAATTCCCCAACAAGGCACAATAGAGAAATCTACAGAGCGAATGCTCAAAAGAAGCGCCCTGACAGCATCATCAGTATTAAGGCAGCATTAGTTGCATAAGTGCCCAGAGGACAAGCCCCTATACGACGGATGCTAGAAATAAACATTGCTGTACAAGTGCTGTGAAGGCGTCATTACCCGGGTCTAGTGAAGGCGGTGTGGTAGATCCAGTCCCCAACGCGCGTTTCGGAGCCGTGGCTCCTTCCTCAGGGGGCGTGGTAAGTGGGCGCAACCACCCAATTTAAGTAGCGCGCCCACCGGAAGTCCCACCGGCGTGCAAGCTGCCCGCCAATCAGAGGACGACTCGTCACCACGGCGACGCTGAATACACGCGGGCCCACGTGATCAGACACCGCCGGGTGGGAGGAGTCAACCAGCTGGTCAGCAGACAGCACACGCGCGCAATGGATGTGGCTATAAAGCCACCATTTTGATAGAGGGCAAAACGAAGGGCAGAGATCGACAATATGGTATAACAAGACAAAAAGCATATACAATGCAGCCGCATAGTGCCTACAGAACGAAGGACAATATAACAACTCTGCAGAGCAATAATTAAAATAAAATAAAACAAGAGGCACATGCACACTAGAATATACACAAAGTCTGCATTAAAGGGACATATAGGAATTATAGAATACTAGAACCAATACCCACAATTAGTAATCATATAAAGCGTACAAAATTGTATTGGCAGCAAGGTTGAATTCAGCATGCATATGCCAAATAAACACCTATATACATGTTAGTAAACTAAAATCTAACATGCAAAATATACACTAACTAGTATACTTGACACGCGGCTATAGTAGACGGAGTGTTAAAAGGGCCTACCAACGTGCGAAGTATGCAGCTCGCAATGACCTGCTTTACAGGAATCATAAGAGATCTGAAGGGAATGACATGGTTCGCTTTGTCACTTCCTTCCATTCGCAACATGGGTTGATGCGTGATGCTATGGCAAGAGCTTGGCCCATCCTTAAAGTTGATTCAGTTCTAAATAAATTTCTCCCGGAATATCCATCCATCACCTTTAGGAGGGCTAGAAATCTGAGGGATCAACTAGTAGCCAGTCACTATGTTGACCATCGGGCGCACACCATTTTGGATGATAATACGGCTAGGCAGGGATGTGCTCCATGCGGCAGATGTGTGGCCTGTCCCAATATTGTACGGAGTACTTCATTTACTAACTACGATGGTACTAAGACATTTACCATCAAGCATCGTATAACATGTACCACTCGGTACGTGAGATACTATGCCACGTGTCCCTGCGGTTTAATCTATGTGGGTATGACAACACGGCAATTGAAGGTTCGTACAAGAGAACATGTCCTGGGTATACAGGCCGCCTCTGCCTGCACTGACAACTCGAGTCTGAAAACTCTGCCCAGACACTTTAAGGAATACCATGGGTGTAATGCCACGTTACTTAGTGTTCGTGGCATTGATGCCCTTAATATTAATATAAGAGGAGGTAAACTGTCCAATCGTTTAGCCAGGTCCGAAACCAGGTGGATCTGGACATTAGGTACTATCCAACCATATGGATTAAACGAAAATATTTCATATGTCCCATTCCTATAGTCATGGTCTGGTAAACGTTTACGTAATTACAGTGGTTTTTGCTATTTTATTCATTACTTTTGTAGCTTTATTTACATCATCTAATTGCTTGAAGAATGTGGATGAAGTTCAGAGTCTGTTTCAAGATATTGAAGACAACTGGCTTGAATTGACCTACATATTCTGTTGATGTGACATGATGTGTTAATATATGTCCATTACATCATTAATGGTTGTCTTATATATTTTCTGTATAAGAGGTGCTACACATACATATACTCTGCTTTAATATGGTAGTATACTAGTTAGTGTATATTTTGCATGTTAGATGATTTTAGTTTACTAACATGTATATAGGTGTTTATTTGGCATATGCATGCTGTATTCAACCTTGCTGCCAATACAATTTTGTACGCTTTATATGATATGATATAGGTGTCTATTTGGCATATGCATGCTGTATTCCACCTTGCTGCCAATACAATTTTGTACGCTTTATATGATTACTAATTGTGGGTATTGGTTCTAGTATTCTATAATTCCTATATGTCCCTTTAATGCAGACTTTGTGTATATTCTAGTGTGCATGTGCCTCGTTTTATTTTATTTTAATTATTGCTCTGCAGAGTTGTTATATTGTACTTCGTTCTGTAGGCACTATGCGGCTGCATTGTATATGCTTTTTGTCTTGTTATACCCTATTGTCGATCTCTGCCCTTCGTTTTGCCCTCTATCAAAATGGTGGCTTTATAGCCACATCCATTGCGCGTGTGTGCTGTCTGCTGACCAGCTGGTTGACTTCTCCCACCCGGCGGCGTCTGATCACGTGGGCCCGCGTGTATTCAGCGTCGCCGTGGTGACGAGTCGTCCTCTGATTGGCGGGCAGCGTGCACGCCGGTGGGCGCGCTACTTAAACTGGGTGGTTGCGCCCACTTACCACGCCCTCTGAGGAAGGAGCCACGGCTCCGAAACGCGCGTTGGGGACTGGATCTACCACACCGCCTTCACTAGACCCGGGTAATGACGCCTTCACAGCACTTGTACTGCAATGTTTATTTCTAGCATCCGTCGTATAGGGACTTGTCCTCTGGGCACTTATGCAACTAATGCTGCCTTAATACTGATGATGCTGTCAGGGCGCTTCTTTTGAGCATTCGCTCTGTAGATTTCTCTATTGTGCCTTGTTGGGGAATTATGGGCAGCAGTGAGGGTTGAGCTTTTAGCCTATATACTGATGTGTTTATGATGAACTGTTTAAACCCTTATTAGGGATAGATATTGATTATCCATTGGTGTGCCCATGATAAGCTGCTTCTAATTTCCCTACCAGGGATATATATTGATATATTGATTATTTACATAAATCCTGGGATTGTGGATACAGTGTGTTTTCATCCTTTGCACCACTGTGTACATTTTGATATTTCTCCTCCCCATTCCATGTACTGTTGTGTCCTTTTTTATATATGTGATTTCAATAAAATTGTTAATTTTATGGATTTTTTGACTGCTTTCTTCCTTGGTGCTAAGTCAAAAAGATATGTAGACATAAAGATGGCTCCAGATAGTCTTAGTTTACCAAAAGAACAGTTATCTACCAAATTGATGATTTGGAGTCACTGGACAAATCCAATACTAGCTGATAATGCATAATGCATACCTGTTCTACCATAAAGGTAGACAGAGGTTTAGCATTAGACAGAGGAGCAGAAAAATAAAGATGGGTCACTTCAGGCTTAGGCGTCACATAATAAAGCACTTCATGAGCCAATGCATAAAATACCACATCCTAAAAAAAAATAGTAACGAACTACAATAAAAGGAACTACAAGTGTCAAAATTAAATAACTACAGTGCCTTGTGAAAGTATTCGGCCCCCTGGAACTTTTCAACCTTTTCCCACATATCATGCTTCAAACATAAAAGATACCAAATGTAAATTTTTGGTGAAGAAACAACAAAAGTGGGACACAATTGTGAAGTTGAAAGAAATTTATTGGTTATTTTAAAATTTTGTGGAAATTCAAAAACTGAAAAGTGGGGCGTGCAATATTATTCGGCCCCTTTAACTTAATACTTTGTTGCGCCACCTTTTGCTGCGATTACAGCTGCAAGTAACTTGGGGTATGTCTCTATCAGTTTTGTACATCAAGAGACTGAAATTCTTGCGCATTCTTCCTTGGCAAACAGTTCGAGCTCAGTGAGGTTTGATGGAGATAATTTGTGAACAGCAGTTTTCAGCTTTTTCCTCAGATTCTCGATTGGATTCAGGTCTGGAATTTGACTTGGCCATTCTAACACCTGGATACATTCATTTGTGAACCATTTTATTGTAGATTTTGCTTTATGTTTGGGATCATTGTCTTGTTGGAAGACAAATCTCCGTCCCAGTCTCAGGTCTTTTGCAGACTCCAACAGGTTTTCTTCACGAATGGTCCTGTATTTGGCTCCATCCATCTTCCCATCAATTTAACCATCTTCCCTGTCCATGCTGAAGAAAAGCAGCCCCAAACCTTGATGCTGCCACCACCATGTTTGACAGTGGGGATGGTGTGTTCAGGGTGATGAGCTGTGTTGCCTTTGCGCCAAACATATTTTGCATTGCTGCCAAAATGTTCGATTTTGGTTTCATCTGACCAGAACACCTTCTTCCACATGTTGGGTGTGTCTCCCAGGTTTCTTGCTGCAAACTTTAAACACTTTTTATGGATATCTTTGAGAAATGGCTTTCTTCTTGATACTCTTCCATAAAGGCCAGATTTGTGCAGTGTGTGCCTGATTGTTGTCCTATGGACAGACTGTCCCACCTCGGCTGTAGATCTCTGCAGTTCATCCAGAGTGATCATGGGCCTCTTGACTGCATCTCTGATCAGTCTTCTCCTTGTTTGAGATGAAAGTTTAGTGGGACAGCCGGGTCATGGTAGATTTGCAGTGGTATGATACTCCTTCCATTTCAATATGATCGCTTGCACAGTGCTCCTTGGGATGTTTAAAGTTTTGGAAATCATTTTGTATCCAAATCCGGCTTTAAACTTCTCCACAACAGTATCACGGACTTGCCTGTTGTGTTCCTTGGTCTTCATGATGCTCTCTGTGCATCAAACAGATCCCTGAGACTATCACAGAGCAGGTGCATTTATACGGAGACTTGATTACACACAGGTGGATTATATTTATCATCATTAATCATTTAGGATAACATTGGATCATTCAGAGATCCACAATGAACTTCTGGAGTGAGTTTGCTGCACTGAAAGTAAAGGGGCCGAATAATATTGCAAGCCCCACTTTTTAGTTTTTGAATTTCTACAAAAATTTAAAAAAACTAATAAATTTCGTTCAACTTCACAATTGTGTTCAACTTGTTGTTGATTCTTCACCAAAAATTTATATTTGGTATCTTTATTTTGAAGCATGATATGTGGGAAAAGGTTGAAAAATTCCACGGGGCAGAATACTTTTGCAAGGCACTGTATATATAATCAATAGCAAATTTCACCTTTGTAGGTTCACCAGCAATCACTGTAACTAGTGGAAGCCCATTGCTGTACAATGACTTATAGTGCTTGCAGTTCCAACTTAAGGACCCCCTGAAACTACCTTGAATCTTGTAAAAAGAAAAAAAACACTTTTCAAAAGCAGTGTTTTTCAAATAGGACATCTTTAATCTTACACAAATTTAAGGTTATATCTTTGTTTGTGCAGTATCTGCTTGTCTGACTTCCCGAATTTTTTGGTACCACATAACTAATCTTGTCAAACCTGCATTACCAACCACATTGCTTCATTACAATGCTCCACTATTACACAACCTCTAATCGTACCTCCAAATATTGCTATTGGTGTCTTTTTTTTTTACTTCGGTTAGACATTAAATAGACAGTGAATCAATAAACCAGCTAGAGGCGCATAGGGCCTAGGACCAGCCTTTATCATAGCAGAAGAGGTGGAAAAAAAAGTATCATAGATGCACTCTTTTGTCTAATTGAAATTTTGCATGGGTATCACAATTACCAAAACATTACATCAGTAACAATAAAAAAAGATAATAGAAAGATTAGCATTTAAGGGGACATGTGAAGGAGAACCTTGAAGCAACATGTGAAAAGTAATTTATATGTTATTGATTTTGGCAGCAGTGACATCATAGTTAGAGAAATTTATAAAGACAGTTATAGTAGAACAGTATGCATTTGTTCCTGAATGTCAGAACTGCAGAGGTTATCTAAGAAGTTTTATGTCTTGGCTTTATTTTTTTTCAGTGAGACGCAATATCTAAGGCACATACAAAGACTGACATCTCATCAATAACAGCAGCTAACATCAAATATAAAATTCTGTTTATCCATAAAAATTCTAGAAAATGTTCACATATTATGCTGAAAGCTCATTGATAATTGTAATAGGAACTGTGAAATTTTTTTATTTGCTCTATGCTGGCGCTGTAGGGAAACTGAAAATTTTCAGCTGAACTACTTCACAAACTATGGCTGATTGCTGGGTTCTCTGCAATAATTCTGCTATTAGCTTTTTTTTGTTGGGCAACATTTTCAATGTTTTCTTATACTGCTAGAAATGCATATAAGTTTTAGGTAAAAAGAATGGTGCCATCACAACATGATGACAGCTGTGATACACCGTATTTGGAAGATTTTAAAGTGAGGCACACACAACCATTAAAAAAACGGTCCCATTTTAACGGTTTGAAATCGCACAAAGGTATCTTAACCACTGATCCGTTTTTGATGCGATTTTTCTTAATTGATGCAATTTTAATTGCATGTAAGGATCCGTTTGACATCCATCTGGCGAGATTTTCTCGCAGGGTAGCTAAATGGACATATAATGGAGCCCAATGACAGGTTTCCCAACACAAAGAATGAATAGATCTAGACACATACATACATATATATATAATTTTATACATGTCATAGAGACACATTAATATATATATTACAAATTCATACAGTTCATCATAGCAGAATAGCCGCAGAAACATTTGCCAGCTTTTGTATAATTATTCTCCTGCCCGACATGAAATGACACATGGTTTACATATAGTTAACCATTTAATTTCATGTTTTTTTTGTTATGTCTATCACTATTAATTAGATGAGGGTTTGTGGTTAAAATTTTGGACTTGTAGGGGTTAATTCGTTGTATTAAATTGCAGGGACTCCAGCTGACGTCACTGAGGCTGCAGGGAGTCACCGTAATTTCATACAACGAATTAACCCCTTAAATTAACACCTACAACTTCAAAATTTTAACCACAAACCCTCATCTAATTAATAGTGATAGACATAACAAAAAAAACATGAAATGAAATGGTTAACTATATGTAAACCATGTGTGATTTCATGTCGGGCAGGAGAATAATTATACAAAAGCCGGCAAATGTTTCTGCGGCTATTCTGCTTTGATGAACTGTATGAATTTGTAATATATATATATATTAACTAGATTATGGCCCGATGCTATCTCATCGGGAGGATGCGATAGCATCACACCTCTTGCCATGTTAACCCTCAACACACACACTCCTCTCACCTTTCACCATCTCCACTCACTCTTTCACTCCACATTCGACCCCTTCTCTCACTCCGTCTCTCATACTCACGCCGTCATCGCCGCTGCTCCACGATCCCCGACATCTTCTTCCGCCGGCACCATCCTGGATCCAGACGTTGTCCACGCCGGCGACATGTTCTTGCGGTGACGCCATCTTGAGTATCGTGAAATCCCGCGATAATCAAGATGGCGTCGCCGGAAGAACATGTCACCGGCGTGGACGCGTCAGGATCCAAAACGGCGTCAGCGAAATCTCGCGAGTTTTCGCCGACACCATTTTGGATCCGACGTCGTCCTCGCCGGCGACATGTTCTTGCGGCGACGCCATCTTGAGCATCGCGGGATTTCGCCGATCCAAAATAGCATCGCCACAGGAACATGTTGCCGGCGTGGATGCGCGCGGGATCCAAAATGGCGTCGGCGAAATCTCGCGAGATTTCGCCGACGCCATTTTGGATCCCGACGTCCTCCACGCCGGCGACATGTTCTTGCGGCGACGCCATCTTGACTATCGCGGAATTTCGCCGATCCAAAATGGCATCGCCGCAAGAACATGTCGCCGGCGTGGAGGATGTCTGGATCCAGGATGGCGCCAGCGGAAGAAGATGTCGGGGATCATGGATCAGCGGCGATGACGGCGTGAGTATGAGAGACGGAGTGAGAGAAAGGGTCGTATGTGGAGTGAAAGAGTGAGTGGACGTGAGTGGAGATGGTGAAAGGTGAGAGGAGTGTGTGTGTTGAGGAGGAGTGGTGTGTTGAGGGTTAACATGGAAAGAGGTGTGCGGTGACGGTTACAACTGGACGGAAGTTGTTACAACCGGAAGCTGCTTAGGGCATTTATTATTATAGATGTGTCTCTATGACATGTATAAAATATATATATTTATGTGTTTAGATCTATTCATTCTTTATTTAACCGGTCTCTGTGATTTTACTGTATTGGAAGAATTGCCGGCTTTTGCTAAAGGACACCGGGTGCGATTTTATTGCAAGTCACACATCTAGTCCGTATTTAGTCCCATTTTTTCTCGCCCCCATAGACTTGTATTTAGAGTTGAGCGACTTTTGTTTTTTTAGGGTCGAGTTTCGTTTCGTGAAACCAGACTTTTCAAAAAGTCGGGTCGAGCAAGATCGGCCGATTATAGGGAAAAGTCGGGGTCGTCCCGAAACACGAAACCCAATGTAAGTCAATGGGGAATAAAAGTCGGCAGTGAGAGGAGGACAGGAAACACACCTACAGTGCCCATTTGAATGCCAAAAGCATCAATTCTTCTTACTTAAGATTGTCAACCTTAATTAACTTCATAATACAAGTTACGCACTGAAAAATGGGGGTTATTTGGCTAAAGTTGTGGGGGGGTAGGGCTGGCTCCAGGTTTTCATGTGCCCTGGGCGAAAGAGCGCCACTTTAACACATACCACAACTCATCATGCTCCGATACGGCAGAGAAATAGCGGTATAGTACAATGAAAAATACTTCACTTTTTACATCTCATGACGAGGCCCATCTATTTCTCCATACAGAATCATTGGTCCCATATAATGTTTGAAACAGTATATGATGAGCTTCACATAATGCTACAGTATATGTTGGTCCCCATGGATGAAGCTCCACTGTCTTATGGGCCAAAATAATGCTCCAAACATAATGGGCCCCATTTCTAATGCTCTAGTGTATAATGGGCCCTGTAAATGCTGCTCCAGTGTCTGATGCCCACCTTTGGAATGTTCCAGTGTATGGTGGGCCCCATCTATCATTCTCCAGAGTATAGTGCTCCCCAAAAATTGCTGTCCCAACATTGAAAACAATCAAATAAGTCTCCTCGCTAGGGAATCCCTGTACTAGTCTGGACTCCTCGTCGTCCCCATCTTCCATCTCACTGCACAGTATTTCAACCTTGCAAGTGCTGTGATCCTGAGCAAGCAGGGGGGCCCACTCGTTGGCGACGGCACTGGCACAGGGCTCCTGATAGTACGGTGGTGTGTCTGATGGCGGGTGGGCCGAACCTGCACTTTCATCTGCAGCTTCCTCTTTGTCACCGTGTAAGATGGAACTGTATATGGGAAGGGTAACCTGAGTTTCATCAGGGTCAGATTCTGGCCGTGTAGCGTGCGAGGGGAATGTAGTGGTCTGGGTCAATGTACCAGCAGATTCATCGAGCAGTGGCTGGGCATCAGTGCACTTGTGTCGCCCCCAGGAGTACGGTCGCCACAGTGGCATTACCTTCCTCCTAGGGAGTGTGATGTCATGCTTGGGAGCAACGAAGGATCTCTCTAGCAGGTTAACTGATTGGGCAGCGTTATTCCCACGAGTCATGACCCTCCAAACAGCGTTCATGAAGGCAAAGTGTTTGTTTTACGTGGGCAGTATGGTTGCAAAGCTGAACCTTAAAGGAATGTCCAGAAGGGCACCACCAGGAGTGGAGCCTACGGTTAAATTCGACTCCACCTGGGAAACCTCAACCATGCCAGCTACAGAAAAGATGCACACATTGCAAGCTTAAATCCGTTAACGAACGAGACTCCGTCATGCCCCGCGGTCTGAGTCCGGCTTACTAGAGGGACACGTGAGGCTCTGGCACATGAGATTGGCCAATAACTGGTGTGTCATGCCCTTACATGTCCGTGGCTGTATGTGCGCTACACTGAAAAGGCCAGCGTTTGTCGCTTACAGGTGCAGATAACCCGCTGAACAACGTTAGTGATGGGGATCAATGATTACAATTATTACCCGCGAACGATGATTTCCCAGTAAGTGCAGGTCAACCGCAGTTCCGGAATTAGGCCTAACCGTCATTCCTGAAAAAATGAAAAACTTACGTGTGCAAACCACAGGTGCTGTAGCTTGCTTAACAGCTCGCCAGCCGTTCTCACGCCCAGTATGGATTACACGTGATTGCACAAAGGTGAGAAAGGGTACCGTATCCCCGGATAACATGTATGGATAGCGTCAGATTCAAAATATATGTCTATACATCAGGAGGCAGGCTCAGACGGTGTTAGGCCCAGTATGGCTTGCACGTGATTGCACAAAGGTGAGAAAGGGTACCGTATCCCCGGATAACATGTATGGATAGCGTACACATTCAAAATATATGTCTATACATCAGGAGGCAGGCTCAGATGGTGTCAGGCACAGTATGGATTTGACGGCCCAGACTACACAGCGGAGGAGCAGGGAGAGGTAAAGATTGCAAATGCTGGGGCCCTGCCCAAGCAAGGGGGGCCCACTCGTGGGCGTCGGTACTGGCACTGGGCCCCTCATAGTACGGCGGTGTGTCTGACGGCGGGTGTGCACCACCACCGTCAGAGACACTTGATTGCACTATGAGGGACCCTGTGCCAGTGCCCGCGCCCAAGAGTCGGCCTACCCACCTGTCCAGGGCAACGGCACTTGCACGGTGTCGTGCGCTAGGTGGTGACCCCGGCCATGGGGGGGGAGGCAGCACAGTTAGGGAGTTTTAGAAAGTGGCATATGTTGATGTTGGACATTCAGCTGATGCAAAAGGCGAAATAGGTCAAGTCCCAGGAAGAGGTGGACCAAAGCAAGCCATTTTTCTGTCACCCTATGTGTCATCAGGGCAAGGTGGGACAAAATCCTTGGAAACCCATGCATGGTTCATTTTAATGAAGGTTAGATCATCCACATTTTGGGTTGACAGACGGGTCCTTTTTTCTGTCAGGATTGATCCAGCTGCACTGAAGACTCTTTCCGATAGCACACTTGCAGCTGGGCAAGCGAGCTCCTGTAAGGCATATTGTGCCAATTCAGGCCAGGTGTCCAGTTTAGCGGCCCAATAGTCAAAGGGGAATGACTTGTGTGGGAGAACATCGATATGGGAGGAAAAGTAGTTTGTAACCATAGTTGACAACTGCTGTCTCCTGTTACTTTCCATCGATGCAGTATTACCAGTTGTGTGAGCGGTACTTGAAAAATCAGTCCACAACATTGTCATGAAACCCCTGTCTCCAACGCCACTTCTGCTGTGTGCACCATGAACACCTCTGCCAAGCTGCCCCCGGCCTGTACGGCTCGTGTGAGAACCATCACCGCTGCTGTGTGCTGGGAATGCCTCAAGCAACAGATTTACCCGAGTTGCTTGTTTATTAGCCAATATTAGGTCAAGGTTCTCCTGTGGCATGATGTTTTGTAATTTGCCTTTATAGCGTGGATCCAGGATGCTGGCCAACCAGTAGTCGTCATCGTTCATCATTTTGGCAATGCGGGGGTCCCTTTTTAGGATCTGCAAGGCATAATCTGACATGTGGGCCAATGTTCCCGGTGTCAATGATGCACTGCGAGTGCTGGTTGGAGGAGCACTTTCTGGCAAATCCACATCCCTCCAGTCACACACAAACCCTGTACCAGACCTTGCCACGCCAACATTTTCACTTGTCCCACGAGATGCTTCTACCTCCCCTAAGTAATCATCCCCATCATCATCCTCCTCCTCCTCCTCTTCTTCCTCCACCTCATCCAGGAGAGGTCCCTGAGCAGACAATGGCTGAATGTCATCAAGGATTCCCTCCTCGTCAACATTGGCTGCAGACGCCTGCTCCTTAAGGTGCGTCAAAGTTTGCATGAGCAGATGCATAAGTGGGATGCTCATGCTTAGGGTGGCGTCGTCTGCGCTTACCAGCCGTGTGCATTCCTCAAAACACTGAAGGACTTTACAAAGGTCTTTCAGCTTCGACCACTGCACACCTGTCAACTCCATGTCTGCTCTCAAAGTGCCTGGCCGTGTATCCTCCCACAAATGCATTATGGCCTGCCTCTGCTCGCACAGCCACTCCACCATGTGCAGGGTGGAGTTCAACCTTGTTGCAATGTCGATAATGAGGCGGTGGTTGGGAAGGTGGAGCAATCGCTGCAGCTTCTGCATACGAACGGAGTGTACAGGTGACCGGCGGATGTGCGCGCACAGTCTTCGCACCTTCTGGAGCAGGGCTGTTAACTCCGGATCATTTTTGAGGAAGCACTGCACCACCAGGTTCAAGGTGTGAGCCAAGCAAGGTATGTGGCTGAGTTTTGAAAGGGCTATGGCTGCCACAAAATTACGGCCGTTATCACTAACTACCTTGCCTGCCTCAAGATGTACACTGCCCAGCCATGACTCAGTTTGTCGCTTCAAGTACTCGGCCAGCACCTCGGCGGTGTGTCTGTCGCCCAAACACATCATCTGCAACACAGCCTGCTGACGCTTTCCACTAGCTGCTCGATAGGGGGACACCTCGTGTGCAACAGTGGCAGCTGCAGATGGAGTGCTCGTACGACTGCGCTCTGTGGACGAGCTTTGGCTTCTGGAGGAGGAGGAGGAGGAGGAGGGTCGAATGCCTACAGCCAACTGTTTCCTATACCGTGGGCTAGGCAGCACTGTCCCACCACCGCTGTCCCCTGTGGACCCTGCATCCACCACATTAACCCAGTGCGCAGTGATGGACATGTAACGGCCCTGGCCATGCCGACTGGACCATGCATCAGTTGTGAGGTGCACCTTTCCACTCACTGACTGCTTGAGTGCATGGACAATGCGGTCTTTTACATGATGGTGGAGGGCTGGGATGGCTTTGCGAGAGAAGAAGTGGCGACTGGGTAGGTCATAGCGTGGTACTGCATAGGCCATGAGTTCGCGGAAAGCTGCGCTTTCCACCAACCGATAGGGCATCATCTCAAACGAGATTAGTTTGGCAATGTGGGCGTTCAAACCCAGTGTACGCGGATGAGAGACTGAGTACTTTCTTGACCTACTCATAGTGTCTGGGAGGGTGAGCTGGACTTGAGAGCTGCATATGGTGGAAGTAGCGGTGGACAGGGCGGACTGAGAGAGGGTTGATGATAGTGATGGAGTTCGTGTTCTTTCTGATGGCCTAGATTCAGTATTTCATTGATATAACAGTGGGATTCCCTGACTGCTGTGGCCTTGCAACGACACCTCAACATTTGCTGCTGTGCTAACCGGTGGGCTTACAGTGGGGGAAACAATGTAGCGTTGCTGACTACCTTCTTTGTGATCAGTTGCACATGTGGCACTTGAGGTTTGGTGTTGTGTCCACGCTTGCAAGTGCATGGTGGTTAAATGTCTAAGCATGCAACTGGTATTCAAATTTTTCAGATTTTTCCCTCGGCTAAAGGTCTTTGCGCACTTCTTACAGATAACCTTGGCCTGATCATGAGGATTTTGTTCAAAAAAGTGCCACACTGCACTCTTCCTACTTTGGCAGACATTTTGCGGCCTAGCACGCTGTGATCTTTTGACCCTCTGGACAAGCTGTCCAGCAACTCTTTTGATTTTTGGAACCTGTCTTTGGAGTGCACCGGGCCTGCCAGATAACAGCTGTTGCGATGTCGATGTCTGCTGTGGATGCTCCTCATCTGAGCTATTGGAAGCAGCACCCTCTTCCCCCAATGGATGCCAATCTGGGTCAACAACTGGGTCATCCATCACCTCCTCTTCAATGTCATGTGCACCTTCATCTGTGTCACCGTGTATGGTGGTATAGTGTGCGGGAAGGGGCACCTGAGTCTCATCAGGGTCAGAATCTGGCTCTGTACACTGCGAGGACAATGTAGTGCTCTGAGTGAATGTACCAGCAGAATCATCTATCAGCGGCTGTGCATCAGTGCACTCCATGTCAGATTCATCTTGGCCTGGGTAATTCACCATTTCACTTGATAATCCAGGCATGGTATGTGAAAACAGCTCCATGGAGTAATCAGTAGTATGGCCTGCGTCATCCTTCAATCTTGGTTGGGGTGAAGGACACAAGGAAAGGTGTGGTTCATGAACATGAGCCTCCAATGACGACTCAGTGCTTTTACTTTTTACAACTTCAGAAGAGGAGGCGATAGAGCAGGAGGCTGAGTCAGCAATGTAAGACAAAACTTTTTCCTGATGCTCTGGCTTTAAAAGCGGTTTGCCAACTCCTAGAAAACTAAGCCTTCGAAGCCTTATGGAGCCAGACGATGACGCAGGCTCAACACCTCCTGCATTCGGTCCTATTTTGCTCTTGCCACTACCATCAGATCCAACACCATCATTACCAGCTGCCAACCCTCGCCCAATTCCACGGCCTCTTCCACCAGCCTTCCTCATTTTTTGTAGAAATGTAGACAAAATCCAACAAACTATATAGTAATGTAAAACAAGGTACAAGGTGTCTATAGGACAGGGGAGATTTTGAATTTCTGCACACACTTGTGGACACTGGACACTTTTGGATTGTGTGAGGCCCACTGAATATCAGAGCGCTATGTCACAGGCTCGATGGCACAGGTGTGAAAAAAGTGACTACAGGATAAGGGAGATTTTGAATTTCTGCACACACTAGTGGACACTGGACACTTTTGGATTGTGTGAGGCCCACTGAATATCAGAGCGCTATGTCACAGGCTCGATGGCACAGGTGTGAAAAAAGTGACTACAGGATCACAGAGATTTTGAATTTCTGCACACACTTGTGGACACTGGACACTTATGGATTGTATGAGGCCCACTGAATATCACAGCGCTATGTCACAGGCTCGATGGCACAGGTGTGAAAAAAGTGACTACAGGATAAGGGAGATTTTGAATTTCTGCACACACTAGTGGACACTGGACACTTTTGGATTGTGTGAGGCCCACTGAATATCAGAGCGCTATGTCACAGGCAGAAATTGGCTAGTGTATCACAAACTACAAGGTGTATGTAGAATTGGGCAGAATAGGAATCTCCCTAGAGTGTAGGTCTGTAAGAACGGAACAAGTCCTCCACTTATCCTTCCACAGTGACACACAGATAGCTTCACTGTGGCCGTGATAACAGCCGTTACACGGTACTGAGAGGAGCGTGCACGTACACGGCTGTCCGGTGTACGTAAAATTGTCAAGCTCCGTGTTTTTTAAGTATACGGACTGACACACGCTGTCTCTCTATAGTTTTGAATGTGATCAAACAGCAAATATATTTAACTTTTTGAAAGCTAGATAAAACTAGTCGGTGCAGGTCTGTAAGAATGGAACATGTCCTCGACACACAGATAGCTTCACTGTGGCTGTGATAACAGCCGTTACACGGTACTGTGTGAGGAGCGTACACCGCTGTATGGTGTGAAAAAATGCACGCTCAGTACCTCAGCAGAACAAAAAAAAAAAAATTGGGATTGCTTTTAAAAAAGCAGTTTGCAGAGCAGTGGGGAAACAGCAATGCAGCTGTCAGGAAGCTTTAGAAGGCAGCCTAACAACCAACAACGCTAATCCACCACAATATAGCCTCCCCTTGCACTGCACACACAGTGACTGGTGTGTTGTACAGGCAAAATCGCTAGCAGCAGAAGCAGTTTTTTTTTCTTCTTCCCTGCCTAACGCTCTCCCTACAGAATCAGCAGCAGCAACCTCTCCCTATACTAAGATCGGCAGAAGTAAGATGGCGGTCGGCGTGCACGCCCTTTTATAACCCCTGTGACGCCCACCAAAGCAAGCCAATCACTTGCATGCCCTTCTGAAAGATGGTGGTGACCCCTGCCTATGTCATCACATTGCCCACAGTGTCCGTGGATCCTGATTGGCTGAAAAAGAGCGCAAAACAAACTTTTGAAACGCGACTTTGGCGCGTAAGTCGCCGACCTCGTGGCCGACCTCATCCTAGGGTCGGGTTTCGTTTCATGAAACCCAACTTTGCCAAAAGTCGGCGACTTTTGAAATTTTTCGACCCGTTTCACTCAACTCTACTTGTATTGTCGAATCCGATCCGAAAATCTGTGACAATCGCAGCATGCTGCGATTGTCTCGGTCCAAGGATCGGATCCGATCAAAAATCGCATGATGTGAGCAGCAACATGAATAACATTGGGACGAATGCAATACGATTTTTTATCGCATTGCATTCGTCCGATTTAGTCGCCAGTGTGACCCCGGCCTGACAGATGTTATGGGTTGACGAAAGCTCCAAAATATAGGGGGAAATGCAAGAAGGCCTTTAAGCAAAAAATGTGCAAAGACGATTTAGGATAGTATATGTGTATTAGAGATAACAAAAAGCAAAAAACACAAATATCCTAAACTAAAAAGTAAAAAACAAGCTGCAAATAATGCATAAAGGTAATAATAATAATAAGGGTATTTACTAAACATAATTTTGATCAAAATAATGTACAAGCCATCCCGCCACGTCACGGCAACCCTTGTGGGACAGTCCCTACTCTAGTATTTAAAACCTTTTCACTTGCCAAGTGACGTGAATGTGAACAAGGATAGAGGGACTGAACCACTAGTAAAAGCTTAGGCCCGACAGGATGGTTTTCCCAGCTCAGAAAGAGGGCGGTCATACCCTTATATGCACTGAATGCACAATGAAATGAATAAAAAAACTGGAGTCTGTGTATGCACAATGTAAGTGCATATTAACACATGACCATTAACCAGAGAAAACAAAAAGCAAAAAACACAAATATCCTAAACTAAAAAGTAAAAAATAAACTGCAAATAATGCATAAAGGTAATAATAATAATAATAATAATAATAATAATAATAATAATAATAATGGTATTTAGTAAACATAATTTTGATCAAAATAATGTACAAAGAATTTTTTATTCTTTTTTTGTGTATTAGAGATAGAAAGATAGGCTGACACAATGTTAAGCCCCTTTCTCACATAACGAGATCGCTAGCGAGCTCGCTGAAGCGTCACCAATTTTGTGACGCAACAGCGATCTCGCTACATGTGACATGCAGCAGCGACCGCCCCCCCCCCCGCTTGATATCGCTGATCATGCTCGAATGTCCTGGGCCAATTTTTCATCATCCTCGTTGGAGACGCAGAACTCAGGGATGGAGGCGGGAATCGTTTGAAAATCTGCTGTGTGACAAGGTACCAACGACCGGTGAGGTCGTTACAAGGATCGCCGGATCGTTGCTGCGTCGCTGAAGAGATCTGCCTGTTTGGCAGCTCACTAGAGACGCACCAGCGATGCTTTCCAGGTCGTATCGTTGTCTGGATCGCAGGTGCGTCGCTAAGTGAAATGGGACCCTTAGATAGGGCTTTGTAGAATAAATGAAGAATATTGGATTGGATTCTGATTAGAAGCCAGTAGAAGGAATAACAATATGGTGGTATTGGATTAAGAAAAAAAAGGTACATAAGTGGAGCAGAAGAGTTAAGTTAGTCATTTAAAAACAATCTTGCCATGAGTAAAAAAATAAGCTTTAGATACCTGTAAAAGCTCCAGCAGTTTTTGCTGACACAGCTTACAGTGGTGGATTATCGCTAACAACCCATAAGTGCTGTATAGCCAATGATTTGCCTCATAGATCTTGTGCTGTCTACCTCTGCACCACCGCTAATCCCATTGATTGACTGGGAAGGCATCACTGTAGTGGTAAAAGCTTTAATACACAAGTAAAACTTGTTTTGATATTTTCAAGCATTACTCACGGCCCATTTTGGTTTTAAAACAAACAATCCCTTTAAATATAGTTTGGAGATTTATTGAGCGCCATTCACACTGAAGTATTATCATGAATGAGTGTTCTTAAGAATGCTCTCTTAACGATAATTTTTCAGTGTAAACAGTGTTATTATGCAAAGAAGCAGCAAAATGTTCAATGAGTGAAATGATTTTTTGTGCAGTATATAAATGATCGTTATAGACCGTGTATCGCCCTGTGTAAACAGGATTCGAACTGCCAAGATCCATGGCAATGGTTGTGTGGGGAATAGTTTACAGATTATTTGGTGTGCTTTATTTACATCGGTCTGCCTGCATAAACAGGCTATTCAACAACCGCCAATCGGTAACTGATTACTGATATACTGTCATCTGTCATTTATGTCTGTGAGTTGCTATGTTTAAACGGACCCCCAGTCATTTTATCGAAGGCAACTAAGAAGTTGTTGAGCATATGCCAGCACTTTCTGGAAATTCCAGCCGAAGGAATGGATGGTTACATTAAGCTTTTTTCTGTTTGAATTGGAAGATGTAAAGATATTGTAGAATTAATGGTGATCTCAGCTGCTGGACCTTTACTGATAAAACACTGCTGTTGGCATGTCACAATAGTATTCTTCGGAATCCCCTTTAAGCTCTTTAAGAAAATACAACAAAGCACTAGTGGAGTCTCCATAATGAAATGACTATAATATATTGTTTATCACTTGCTATTTTAAAATAGACTTGGCCATCTGTATCCTTTTTACTAGCCTTGTTGTTTCATATCTCCAAACTGATAAATAATATAGCCAAGGTTTGAAGTTATATGTGAGTAGTTTAGGTTTCCTCTTGAGGTAATGGTCTCAAATAAAGGTCATTCAAATGCAAATTACTATAGTTCTCAAGATGAGCTGCCATGCATCAAAGAGTAAGATCAAAGGCTGAGTGCATAAAAAAGGCCTAGGAGATATTTGCAAAACATTTTTTTACATATGGTATTTGATCAAAACAACGCAAACTAAAATAAATAAATAATGTCATTCACATCAAACAGTTACATTCTATATGTAAATAACGATTTTGATTGACTTTTTTTTCATATACATCACAAAACATCACAGGGCACTTCAAACCAAGAACGATAACCCTCGTTTATAGAAAACATAGTCACTCCCTTCTTAATCATTCATGAAGCAGCGCTAACTAGATTAGTGCGTACAGTAGAGCTTCACAATGTATATTACAATTATCCTGCTGTAAGTTATCTTCTGTACAGATAGGAAAGCCACAGCTCGTTCTTGTGAACAGTGCTCCTGATGCTGGTTAATATGTAAATATATTATAATGTACCAGTGTGGTGAATGTAAGAGCAGCCAGGTTTCCAGGGTAAACATTAGAGCTACAGGAGGATAAAAGTATGAGTACAGAATACTATCACCCTCCAAAGGACTATTTCTAGTTGAAAAAACTGTATACAAGTAATTTTGAAGGTTTTAAAATGTCAACATGTTTAGAACACAAAATTATATTTCAAATTCTGGAAAATGGATTAAAGCTCACTAAGAATGGAAAATTATGAATCAATTACGGTAAGTGAAAATGGCTTAAAGTAGCAGGTCAACCTATGGTTCTTTAACTACAGCTAAAGAGTTGATGTCCCATGTTTGACATGCTCTATCCTCTGGGAATCCAGCTTAGGCCACTTTATTGACAGTAAGTGATGATTTCCTAGTCATCAGTCACCTGAATGCTGAAGCTTGTGAGTAGCTGCAGTGGTCAGGTGTCTGGAGTGGGATGTCCTCAGAGAAACATCTGATGATGACTTTCTGTTATAGTCACCTGGCCTCAACATGCCAATAACCAAAGAAAGGAATGTCCTCTCGGCTATCTCCTGAAGTGCCATAGAAAATTATTATGAATGAGTGGGCAGTGCATATGTTGATCGCAGTTCCATTTGAATGGGAGACAAAAGTCCTCTATTTGATTATCAATATGGGTCTCAGAGGATGGAGTTTCCAGAGAAACCCAGTCAGCTGGGTATTTCCCTTCCTGCGGCTGCTGCAGAGAAAATGCATTATTCCTAAATGTATGTCCATGTATAAATGTGCACTGGTGAAATCCGGACCATGATGGCCATATATCCTAATGGATAGGTATTGGCTTTAATAGAGCTCTTTAACCTCTTAGTGACAGAGCCCATTTGGTACTTAATGATCAAGCCAATTTTTACAATTCTGACCACTGTCACTTTATAGCTCTGGAACGCTTCAACGTATCCCATGGATTCTGAGATTGTTTTTTATGACATATTGTACTTTATGTTAGTGGTTAAATTTATTCAAAATAACCTGCTTTTATTTATGAAAAAAATGGAAATTTGGCAAAAATTGCAATTGAAAATTTTCAAACTTTCAATTTTTGTGCCCTTAAATGAGAGTGGTGTCACACAAAATAGTAAATAAATAAAATTTCCCACATGTCAACTTTACATCAGCACAATTTTGGAATCATAATTTTTTTTTTGTTAGGACATTATAAGGGTTAAAAGTTGACCAGCGCAATTTCTTATTTTTCCAACAAAATTTACAAAACCATTTTTTTACGGACCACCTCACATTTGAAGTGAGTTTGGGGGGGTCAATATAACACAAAATACCCAAAAGTGACACAATTTTAAAATCTGCACCCCTTAAGGTGCGCAAAACCACATTCAAGAAGTTTATTAACCCTTCAGGTGCTTCACGAGAACTAAAGCAATATGGAAGAAAAAATGAACATTTAAGTTTTTTCACAAAAAAATTACTTTGGAGGCAATTTTTTTTTCACAAGGGTATCAGGAGAAAATGGGCCACAAAATTTGCTGTACAATTTCTCCTGAGTACGCAGATACCCCATATGTGGGGAAAAGCCACTGTTTGGGTGCATGGCAGGGCTCAGAAGTGAGGGAGCACCGTCTGGCTTTTTGAACGCAAAATTGGTTGGAATCATTGGTGTCGCCATGTCGCGTTTGGAGACCCCCCGATGTACCTAAACAGTGTAAACCCCCCAATTCTAACTCCAAACCTAACCCCAACACACCCCTAACCCTAATCCGAACCCTAACTATAACTCTAACACACCCCTAACCCTAATCCCAACCATAACCGTAATCCCAACCATAACCACAACCCTAACTTTATCCCCAACTCTAACCCAACCCTAATCCTAACCCTAGCCCAACCCTAATCTTAAACCTAGCCCAACCCTAATCTTAACCCTAGCCCAACCTTAACCGAAGTCCCACCCTAGCCCAACCCTAACTGAAGTCCAACCCTAGCTCATCCCTAACCGAAGTCCAACCCTAGCCCAACCTGTTATGATTGGGTAACCGAGGAGGAAAGCAAGACCAAGCTAAGCCACAGAAAACCAGAGAGGTTGGTAACTAAGCGGATTGCAGACCCCTGATCCTATCCACACAACTAGCAGTAGCCATGGAGCGCACCTACAATGATCCTAGATGCCTCGACACAGCCGGAGAACTACATAAGCCTAAAGCAAGAAAAGGGGAAATCTAAACTGCCCCAGAGCAAACCCCAAAGGAATAGATAGCCCTCAAACATATATTGTTAGTGAGACAAGATGAAAACACAAACGCAGGTAGGAAAATAGACTGAGCAAACGATGGGGCCCACACTAACTAGACAGGACAGGAAAGGAAAGACTCTGTCTGCAATCACACAAAAACCCTGGTTCAAAAAATGCCCAACACGTCTGATAGAAAAATACTGAAGTCACAAGACTTCGCCCACTATATCAGCACTCTGGTATATTCTGAAAGCAGAGCAAAAAGAGGCCAATCTAATAAGGGACAAAAACAAACTGGCACAAGCAGTAACAGAAGGATGGAAATTCAGCACAGCCCCAGCCGGAGCTGGCTGAACACACAAAACTAAAATAGACGAAACCAGATCAAATGTGAACAATAGCAAAAGAACACTTACCTGATCATGCAGGGACTGAGCTGGAAACTAAGACCTCAGGAGGCAAGAAAAAATCACCAGCAGGGATAGAGGGAGTTGGCTGTCTTAAATCCAGTCAGAAACTCCAGATCTACAGTCATCCTCCTCATTATCAGGTGGCAGGCCTCTGTTAATTTGATCAGCTCCATTACCTCCAGTAACCACCAGAGGGAGCATGGAAAGAGAACTAGTGGCCCCTCTGTCAACCAGCTCCACTACCTTCACTAGTAATTAGAGGTAGGCCAGAAAGCGAATTCACAACACCAACCCTAACCCTATCCCAACCCTAACTCTAGTCCAACCCACTTTAGCCCAACTCCAACCCTAATGGAAAAATGGAAATAAATACTTGTTTATTTTATTATTTTTGGCTAACTAAGGTGGTGATAAAGGGGGGTTTGATGTACTATTTTTTTATTTTGATCACTGTGATAGATCATATCACAGTGAGCAAAATGAACCAATAGGAAAATTTTTCTATTGTTGCCGGGTGCTGGCCGGCAGATCTTGGAGGGCGCACTGCGCATGCGCCTGCCATTTTCTCCCAGAAGAAGACGCCAGGGGACTTCACAGGGGGTGGCGAGGACAACAGTGGTACTGGGGAGGGGATCGGGGGACCCTATTTCTCTCTCCTCTCACTAGTTGCAATCTCGACTGCAGAAATTCTAGAATAGCCCCTACCTGAGCTTCATCCCCCCAAGGGCTGTCCTAAAAACTCCAGGTATTTCTTCCATGTTCTACCATAGATCCTTGATGTAACTGACTTTCTACTTTTCAACAAGGTGGAGACTAGCCCTGGTGAGAATCCCTGCCAACTCATTAATGCCCTCTCAAATTCCATGCTGCCAAATGGAAGTCCTTCACCTGAGAGTTGCACACTCGTCCTTGGGTAAGGAGGTCTGAGATCTCTGGTAGAATTGATCTGTAACAGACATCAACCTTAAAAGGGAGAACCTTGGTCTCCTCAGCCAAAATGGAGCAATGAGAATAACTCTCAATCGATCCTGCCTGATGTTCCTCATGACAGTTGGAATCATCGCTATTGTAAGAAATACCTAAGCCATACTGAACTTCCAAGGTATCTGAAAGGCATCTACTGCAAATGGATTTTCCCTAGGGTTTAATGAGCAGAAGTTCCTCACTTTCCTGTTGTGTAAACTGGCAAACAGATCCAGCTTGCCCCATGCACGGACTATTTGCTGGGAAATTTGAGGATTTAGAGACCATTCTCCCTGTCTCAATTTCTTGCGACTCAGGAAGCCTGCTTTTGTGTTTTCCATTTCACTTATGTCGAGTGTCGTAAGGGACAGTAGGTGTTGCTCTGCTAGCTGGAGTAGGATATTTGTTGCCTCCATAAGAGTATTGGACCTCGTTTTCCCTGTGGTTGATATTAACCATGACCGTGTCATTGTCCAACATGACCCAGGCATGGCAACCCCAAAGGAACGGGAGAAAGTGTCTTATTGCTCTTTCCACAGCCCATAAGGAAGACCAGGCTCCCTACACTGAGGATCTCAGAGGTACCCCCTATCAGGTACTGCTTACATCCGTCGTGATAATATCCTCCACCAGCCTCAACCACTGGACTCCTGATGCCAAATGCACTCTTACTGTCCAACAGGATAGGGATTCTCTTACTGCTAAGGAAAGATGCAACTTTCCCTCTAAATGCCCTTTTAACAACCGCTGTGCTAACAGGACCTCCCACTATAGTAGCCTCAGGTGAAATCGGGCCCATCTTACTGCTGGTATACAAGATGTTATGGATCCTAGCAATGACATTGTCTTTCTTAATGTCATTATTGGCTGATGTATTGCTGACAGTGCTGGGCCATTATTTTGGCTTTCTTATGCTCTGGTAGGAGACAGACCTGGCGCTTGGAGTCCAGAACCAACCCCAGGAAGGATTGTATCTTTTCCGGTCTTAGCTTTGATTTGAGGGTATTTACCATCCAGCCTAGCTCCTTTAGGACCATCATCAGCTCCTTCGCCTGTTCTACACAGTGATTTTTCAACCTCTCGACTATAAGGAAGTCATCCAGGTACTGGATGATAATGAGGTCCTGAGAATAAAGGTAGGACATCACCTCTGATATTACATTGATAATACTCTCGGAGCCACTGACAGACTGAATGGAAGGGCTGCATACTGAAAATGCCTGACCTGTCCTTGGACTTACAGAGCCACCCTCAGGAATTTTTGATGGTTCCGATGAATTGGGATGTGGTAATAGGTATCTTGAAACAATAGATTTATAGCTGTGTTTACTAACTCCATTTTGAAAGAATAATTCACAATCCATCGGTACAGCTTCCTCAGGTTGACGATAGTCCTTAGGGAACCATCTGGCTTCTGTATCAAAAAGAGGGGGGAATAAAATCCCCTTCCTATCTCTTCCACCAGGACTTCGCGCAAAACTTGTTTTTGTACCAGTCCCAAAATCTCCGCCTCCAGGGTCAGCTATTCTCCTTGTGATTTCTTGTGGGGTGTTAATATAAATGATTGGTGGGGTGAATGGATGAAGTCTATCTTCAGACCGTCCTTGATGACACTCAAGATCCAGCGACTAGGGGAGATGTTCACCCAGGCAGGGAGAAAGAGAGAGCCTTCCCCCTACCTCTGACCTGACATCATTAGGGGTTTTTTTTGAAGATGTAGATGATTCTCTGAACATATATCCAGACCCCTTCCAATCCTTGAAGTCCCAGTTCTTTCTCATGGAGGATGTCCCCTATAAAATTTCCTCCTTAAAAAAAGCCTCTTAGCTTCAACCGAGAAATAAGGAAACGCCTTCTTGTCACCTGCCTTCTCAAAGATGTCCTCTAGCTTCTGCCTGAAGAGAAACTGGCTGTCACACAGGATGGAGCACAGTCTATTTTTTGAAGACAGGTCTCCCACACACCCCTTCAACCATAAGGCCCATCTAGCCGCGCTGAATAGGCTCACCGACCTAGCCGCTAACCTTACAGAGTCTGCTTAGGAGTCTGTTAGAAAGGCCGCAGCTCCCTGCAACAGTCATATTGGCCAATATTTCATCTCTTGGAAACTTACTCCTAAGTTGTTAGTCCATCTGTTGCAGCCAGACCATCAGGGAGCAGGCAGTACATGTCCCAGCTATCACCAGCTTCAGACCCCCTGTGGCTACCTCCCAGGTGTGCCTCCGGAACCCATCAGATTTCTTATCCAACGGGTCTCTAATTGTGCCAGAATCCTCCAAGGGCAGGGATGACTTTATAGAGACCTTTGCTACTAGCCCGTCGATCTTAGGGATTTTATCCCAACCCTGAGTCCTTCTAAAAGGGGTATCTCCTTTTAGAAGATGAGGTCAGGCTACCAGACATCTCTGGCTTCTTTCACTCCTTATCTATGAGCGCCTTCTTCCTGGAATTAACCGGAAAATGCACTTCCTTTTCTTCTCCAAGCCCCCAAACATAAGCTCCTCTAGGGATTTAGGTGCCCTTTCTTCCTTTAGGCCCATTGTCGACCTGACTGCCCTAACCAGTCTATTTGTGTCCTTGGCTGGAAAGCAGGGTCGGCTGCCTACATCACTGTCCAAGGAAGAGGTGGAGGATGAGGACGGGGACTCCACATAATATTCCCTACTGGATTGCGAGGCCTCTGAATCCGTGACAAGCCCCCGAGCTTTCTTGCTTCACTTTTTTAATGCTGTCTTTAGGGAACCTCGCACCTCCACCCTGATTATGGCCCTAAGGCTCGTGGCGAAGTCGGGGGTCTCTTGTCGTATTGTTTTTTGCATGCAGTCAGAGCAGAGATATTTCTGCCACTGAACTGCCAGCGGGGTTTTATGAAGGGCACACTTTATTCTTTCTCTTGGCACTAGCTTTCCAAGGCCCCTATTGATTTAAGCAGAAAATGACCCCTATTAACAACAAAAGTGACATTCTCATAGATCATTCACCACTGATTGTCAAATCAAAGTACTGGATTTGGAGGCTTATCAGGGGTACATACAATGTCCCTCCTGGATACCGAGGAGTCCCATGATCGTTGGTGGGGATGGCTGCCACTCCAGCTGCTGCTCCTCTTAGTGCACCCAAGCTGGAGACCAGGCATAAACACTGGTGATTGCTCCTGCTGCTGTACAGGCTGCTGCTATCCATTGGGATCCTCCATGATGGGGAGCTTCACACACAAGCACTTCCTCTGTGGTCATCCCTCCTTATAAAATGAATCCACTGTGCTTACCGCCTCCTCCGGTGCCCAATCGATCCCCCTCCCCCTCCAAGACGTGCCAAGCATCCAGGCATCTCAACCGGCTTTTTTGCACTGGGTGCCACCATCTTGGCCCCAGTGCGCACCCACCGACGTCACGAGGGCACACCCATTCCCAGTGTCACGCGCCCCCGGAAGCTGGGCTCACTACGGAGTGATGGTCAGAAGGCAGAGGGAGAGCAGCGCGGCAGATGCAGAAGAGCCACCTGGCCTATGACTGCACTGCCCCACTCCTGCCCGTACATAGTAGCCCCACCGGCACTGCTGACGGCGCTTCCACCACGTGAAGGCCGGCATACAGGTGCTCTGCCTTTTCTTCCAGGGCTGGGACAGGCGTGGGTGAGTAGATGAAAAAAAAACCTTTAACCCGTCCCGGGTTTCAGCACGAGGGTTCCCGTCAGGACAGGAAATCCAACTGAAGCGGGGGAGAGGTAGGCCCCTTTTATTTCAGTAGGTTTACTGTCCTGGCTGGTCGGATGCCTCTCTTAGTTGTGCTGTCATGGGTGAAGGAAAAATACTTGCTGTTGCGCTCATGTCAGGAGAGCAGGCAGCCAGTACGAGGATTGCCATGTCATCCTTGGGTGAGTAACACAGCAGTCTGACTGAATCAGTAATGCCCTCGGAGAGGGGTGAATAGTCATTTCACATTTACATACATTTAACTTGCTGGTGCGCATTTCAGCACAAAATGAACATTCAACCCTTCTCCCTCCCACGTCACTGATTCTGTCAGACTGCCATGTTACTCACCTGAGGATCACATCGCAATCCTTGGACTGGCCGTCTGAATTGCTGACAGGAGCGTTAAAGCATATAAATCTATGCAGCTGTCACTCTCAGGTCAAGAGAGTAGACAGCTAATACGAGGATAACAATTCAGTACTCTGTCATACGTCAGTCTGATTCAGTGACATCGGCGGAGAGGGGTAGGCGGGATAGGGGTGAATATTCACTAACCAAACACACAGTAACAGAAGAGTGAATATTCATTTATCATTTACATATGCTTGACTTGCCGTCGCGAAAAAAATTTGTCCAGGGCGTACAGCAAGAGAAGCGGGCCATGTAGAGAAATAAAACTTACATATCCTGAAAGGACAGCCCAAGCCTTGTTTCAGGATAATATCAGTATGCTACAAAGAAATTACAAAACTAGAATCCCTATAAGTGTGCCTGGAGTTGTGTAGCAGTCATCATCTGGTTCCGAAGGGCATTGTTCACAATGAAACGGTCATCAGTGATGTGGCCAAAGAATATCCACTTCTCTGCCTTTCTGTGACTCTTCCAGTCTCTCTTGGTGCAACCTGCTGATGACACTGACACGCTAAGCTCAGTGACCTCTTCCGCCTCTTTCACACTTCAGTTTTCTGGCGTCAGTCAAAATCCGCCAGAGTGTGAAAAAACGGATCCTTTTCCGTTAAGTGACAAACGGATGAGAGAGAGAATTTTTACGCCGGCACTTCCAGGACGCTATTGAGGGTTAAAATGCTTGGCAGAGCAAATCTTCCGGGCATGCGCACTTGCATGTAGAGGTCCACCGCTACAAAAAAACATTTCAGAGTCCGTCTGCTCCGCCCGGGAGATGCTACAATTCAAACGGATCCGTCCAAAAACGGATGCAACGGACGACCGTCAGTCAAAATCCGCCGCTAATGCAAGTCTATGGGGGAAAAAAACGGATCCGACAAAAAAGGGGCAGATCCATTTTTTTCTAAAACTGGCGGATTTTGACTGACGTAAAAAAACTGAAGTGTGAAAAAGGCCTAAGAACATCATGCTTGAAACCTAGCAATGGCGCATTTAAACAATTGTTAGGTGTTGTTTTGGTCTCATGATGTCAAAATGTGCACAGCACAATGAAGACTGTTTAATACCAATTCTAATTGAACACTGAAATTTATTGGGTGACTCATAGATCAAACACCTGTTGTGAATTTTGTCATGAAGCTCCTTGTTAGAGAACAGTAAACTTTGCAAAAAGTACTGAAATATACTGTAGATAATTTGGACATGTGTATTCAAAAGTTTAGAGACTTTTACATTAAGTTCACCTGAAAAGGTTACACTGCATTTTAGAATTATCCTGAAATGTCACCTAAAAAACAAATAACCCTAATTTTTTGTGAGTAGTGTAGATAGATAATATACATACATAGCGTCAAACACATAAAAATACAATCTAAATGCACAGCCCCTCCACCATATGATAAAATTGCACACGGTGGAGCCTCTTATAAGTACATTAATAAATGAAAAAACGACATTGGGTCACCATTAGTGTTGAGCGATACCGTCCGATACTTAAAAGTATCATATCGGATGGTATCGGCCGATCTAAAAAAAATATCGGGTATCGCCGATTCCGATACCGGAAGTCCCATTCAAGTCTATGGGACTTCCGGTATCGGAATAAGAAAAACCCTATTTTTGCCTTGTACAGCCTCTCTGGGGTCTGTACGGGCCTTTCGGGGGGCTGTGCCGGCCTGCCGGGGGGTCTGTGCAGGCTCCGGTGGTCTGTGCAGGCCTGCCGGTGGTCTGTGCAGGCTCCGGTGGTATGTGCAGGCCTGCCGGGGGGGCTGTGCCGGCCTGCCGGTGGTGTGTGCAGGCTCCGGTGGTCTGTGCAGGCCTGCCGGTGGGCTGTGCAGGCTCCGGTGGTTTGTGCCGGCTTGCCGGGGGGCTGTGCCGGCCTGCCGGTGGTCTGTTCAGGCTCCGGTGGTCTGTGCCGGCCTGCCGGGGGGCTGTGCCGGCCTGCCGGTGGGCTGTGCAGGCTCCGGGGGTCTGTGCAGGCATCGTCCGATGGGACTACAAGTCCCATCGGACGATGCCTGCTACCATGACAGTGATTGACACATTAGCCAATGATGGGACAGTGGTAGTCCCATCATCCGGCTAATGTGTTGAATGTAAAAAAAAAAAAAAAAAAAAATTACATGCTACATACATGCTACATACATACTACATACATACTACATACTTACTACATATATACATACATGTAACATACATACTACATGCAACATGCATACTACATACATGCTACATACTACATGCATACTACATACATATATACTACATGCATGCAACATACATACAACATATATACTACATGCATGCAACATGCATACTACATATATACTATATATACTACATGTAACATACATACTACATATATACTACATGCTACATACATGCTACATACATACTACATACATAATATATATACTACATGCATGCAACATACATACAACATATATACTACATGCATACTACATATATACTTTATATACTACATGTAACATACATACTACATATATACATGCTACATACATGCTACATACATGCTACATACATACTACATACATAATATATATACTACATGCATGCAACATACATACAACATATATACTACATGCATACTACATATATACTTTATATACTACATGTAACATACATACTACATATATACATGCTACATACATGCTACATACATGCTACATACATGCTACATACTACATACATAATACATATATACTACATGCATGCAACATACATACAACACATATACTACATGCATACTACATATATACTATATATACTACATGTAACATACATACTACATATATACTACATGCTACATACATACTACATACATGCTACATACCACATGCATGCAACATGCATACTACATATATACTGCATATATACTACATGCATGCAACATACATATATACCGTTCTCTACCAGCTCCAGGAATACAATGACGGAAGGTAGGTATCCTTCCGCACTGTATTCCTCCACCACTGTAAAAAAAAAAAGTCCCTAGTCTCACTTTATGCCATTGGGAATTTCCCACGCAGCAATGGCATAAAGTGAGACTAGGGACTTTTTTTTTTTTTTTTTAAAGTGGTGGAGGAATACAGTGCGGAAACCTACCTTCAGTGCGGATACCTACCTACAGTGCGGATACCTACCTTCCATCATTGTATTCCTGGAGCTGGTAGAGAACGGTAGCATCAGCTGATGCTGCTGTTCTCCACGCAAGATGGACGTGGGACCCTCGTGGACTTCTGCGGATCGGGGTAAGTATATTGGTGTTTTTTTATTTTGATATTTATTCCTCAAGGGGACAATGGCTTCGGGGATCAAAGTGACAAGTGACGGTGAGTATGTACTCTATGTTATATGTACTGTATGTCTATATGTATGTATTGTATGTAGTATATATGTATGTTGCATGCATGTAGTATATATGCAGTATATATGTAGTATGCATGTTGCATGCATGTGGTATGTAGCATGTATGTAGTATGTAGCATTATGTATGTTGCATGTATGTAGCATGTATGCAGTGTGTATGTTGCATGTATGTAGCATGTAGTGTGTATGTTGCATGTAGTATATATAGTATATATGTAGTATGCATGTTGCATGCATGTAGTATATATGTTGTATGCATGTTGCATGCATGTAGTATATATGTATTATGTATGTAGTATGTATGTAGTATGTATGTAGTATGTATGTTGCATGTATGTAGCATGTAGTATATATGTAGTATGTATGTTACATGTAGTATATATAGTATATATGTAGTATGCATGTAGTATATATAGTATATATGTAGTATGCATGTAGTATATATGTTGTATGTATGTTGCATGCATGTAGTATATATGTATTATGTATGTAGTATGTAGCATGTATGTAGCATGTATGTAGCATGTAGTATATATGTAGTATGTATGTTACATGTAGTATATATAGTATATATGTAGTATGCATGTTGCATGCATGTAGTATATATGTTGTATGTATGTTGCATGCATGTAGTATATATGTATTATGTATGTAGTATGTAGCATGTATGTAGCATGTAGTATATATGTAGTATGTATGTTACATGTAGTATATATAGTATATATGTAGTATGCATGTTGCATGCATGTAGTATATATGTTGTATGTATGTTGCATGCATGTAGTATATATGTAGTATGTATGTAGTATGTAGCATGTAGCATGTATGTAGCATGTAGTATATATGTAGTATGTATGTTACATGTAGTATATATAGTATATATGTAGTATGCATGTTGCATGCATGTAGTATATACACTCACTGGCCACTTTATTAGGTACACCATGCTAGTAAGGGGTTGGACCCCCTTTTGCCTTCAGAACTGCCTCAATTCTTCGTGGCAGAGATTCAACAAGGTGCTGGAAGCATTCCTCAGAGATTTTGGACCATATTGACATGATGGCATCACACAGTTGGCGCAGATTTGTCGGCTGCACATCCCTGATGCGAATCTCCCGTTCCACCACATCCCAAAGATGCTCTATTGGATTGAGATCTGGTGACTGAGGAGGCCATTTGAGTACAGTAAACTCATTGTCATGTTCAAGAAACCAATCTGAGATGATTCGAGCTTTATGACATGGCGCATTATCCTACTGAAAGTAGCCATCAGATGTTGGGTACATTGTGGTCATAAAGGGATGGACATGGTCAGCAACAATACTCAGGTAGGCTGTGGCGTTGCAACGATGCTCAATTGGTACCAAGGGGCCCAAAGAGTGCCCAGAAAAAATTCCCCACACCATGACACCACCACCACCAGCCTGAACCGTTGATACAAGGCAGGATGGATCCATGCTTTCATGTTGTTTACGCCAAATTCTGACCCTACCATCCGAATGTCGCAGCAGAAATCGAGACTCATCAGACCAGGCAACGTTTTTCTAATCTTCTACTGTCCAATTTCGATGAGCTTGTGCAAATTGTAGCCTCAGTTTCCTGTTCTTAGCTGAGAGGAGTGGTACCCAGTGTGGTCTTCTGCTGCTGTAGCCCATCTGCCTCAAAGTTCGACGCACTGTGCGTTCAGAGATGCTCTTCTGCCTACCTTGGTTGTAACGGGTGGCAATTTGAGTTACTGTTGCCTTTCTATCAGCTCGAACCAGTCTGCCCATTCTCCTCTGACCTCTGGCATCAACAAGGCATTTCCGGCCACAGAACTGCCGCTCACTGGATTTTTTTTTCTTTTTCGGACCATTCTCTGTAAACCCTAGAGATGGTTGTGCGTGAAAATCCCAGTAGATCAGCAGTTTCTGAAATACTCAGACCAGCCCTTCTGGCACCAACAATCATGCCACGTTCAAAGGCACTCAAATCACCTTTCTTCCCCATACTGATGCTCGGTTTGAACTGCAGGAGATTGTCTTGACCATGTCTACATGCCTAAATGCACTGAGTTGCTGCCATGTGATTGGCTGATTAGAAATTAAGTCTTAACACACAGTTGGACAGGTGTACCTAATAAAGTGGCCAGTGAGTGTATGTTGTATGTATGTTGCATGCATGTAGTATATATGTAGTATGTATGTAGTATGTAGCATGCATGTAGTATGTAGCATGTATGTAGTATGCATGTTGCATGTAGTATGTATGTTACATGTAGTATATATGTAGTATGTATGTAGTATGTATGTAGCATGTATGTAGCATGTATGTAGCATGCATGTAGTATGTAGCATGTATGTAGTATGCATGTTGCATGTAGTATGTATGTTACATGTAGTATATATGTAGTATGTATGTAGCATGCATGTAGTATGTAGCATGTATGTAGCATGCATTTAGTATGTAGCATGTATGTAGTATGCATGTTGCATGTAGTATGTATGTTGTATGTATGTAGCATGTATGTAGTATGTAGCATGTATGTAGCATGCATGTAGTATGTAGCATGTATGTAGTATGCATGTTGCATGTAGTATGTTACATGTAGTATGTATGTAGTATGTATGTAGCATGTAAATTTTTTTTTTACATTCAACACATTAGCCGGATGATGGGACTACTACTGTCCCATCATTGGCTAATGTGTCAATCACTGTCATGGTAGCAGGCATCGCCCGATGCCTGCACAGACCCCCGGAGCCTGCACAGCCCACCGGCAGGCCGGCACAGCTCCCCGGCAGGCCGGCCGGCACAGACCACCAGAGCCTGCACAGACCACCAGCAGGCCGGCACAGCTCCCCGGCAGGCCGGCACAGACCCCCGAAGCCTGCACAGCCCACCGGCAGGCCGGCACAGCTCCCCCGGCAGGCCGGCACAGACCCCCGGAGCCTGCACAGCCCATCGGCAGGCCGGCACAGCCCCCCGGAGCCTGCACAGACCACCGGCAGGCCTGCCCAGACCACCGGCAGGCCGGCACAGACCCCCGGACAGTCGGCACAGCCCCCCCGAAGGCCTGAACTGACAGTGCATCATGATGACATCATTTCGGCAGCCAATCAGAGCCACAAAAGTGGCTCATTGCATTTTGGACTTCCGATTCCGGTATCCGATACGAAAAAAGTATCGGTACTCGGTATCGGAATTCCGATACGGCAAATATCGGCCGATACCCGATACTTGCGGTATCGGAAAGCTCAACACTAGTCACCATTTGTGAAACCAGGAAAGGTTAGGCAGTTGATATCAGCTTGGAAGGGTCCATGTATTCTGGTCCCTTTCCAGCCTAATAAGACCAGCCCGCAGCCAAACCAGAAGTGGAGCATCACACTCTTCCTGATCGCCATGGTGCATTGGCAATCGGGGTAATGGGGCTTGGGATTCATGTATTTTTGGACAATTCACAGCCGACATCAAACCCTGGTATTAGTAATGGAGTGGCGTCTATCAGACACGAACAATACTAACCCAGTAAGTACAAAAAAGACAAAAAAAACACAACTTGATTTAAACACTCCACACTTTTACTGGTTGATGTCGTGTTTTTCACATATTCATAAAAAGCTGTCCAATAAGCTACACAGGGTGCGATCTTATTATATGTTTTTCTTAGGAATGAGCAGTCCCGTATATGTTCAGTTTCTACTACCAGACAGAACTTTATGTCCAAAGCTCGTTTTGGGTACAAGAACTTCACCTGAACCCCATTGAAATGTATGGGGACATGAACTTCGGAGATAGAAAATTCTCTTTCCTCCCAAACTACCCCTAAAACTCTGAACATTAAAACAGAATTCTTGGAAAAGTCTGCATTCAGAGTTCAGCACTGGACACTAAATGTCAGGTACGATCCCCGAACTTTAAAGTTTAGATCTGCTTATCTGTAGTCTGTGTCTGTCGTTCTACACGTCAGACTGAATGTCCATTTATCTATTATCTATCTCTATAGCATTGAGTTTTTACCACTGCATTTTTTCTGCCAAGAAATGCAGAAATAGTGCAGAAATTTCTGCATACAAACACATGTGCACGTGTGGTCTGACTCCATAAGTGTGCAGCAGAAATATATGCCAGAAATGGACCAGAAGTGAACAGAAGGCATGCGTAACCACCAGTGTTATTAAATGTACTTAGTTTTTCTTTTCCCCCACACTTACTTTCACCATGCTTACCTATGCCCTTACAGTTTTTGCTCCACTAATCCTCATTCTCTTTTGCTATCTCCAAATCCCAGCATCCTCTAACCAAATAATCATCTTTCTCCCTCTTACCTCCCAACCTGACCTCTGCCGACCTGTTCCTCAACATCAGATCTCTCCTACTAAAACATAAAACAGACCGGCCACTCTTCTTCTCCCACCTGTCCTCGCTCTGCTTCTCCTCACTGCTGGCGACATATCTTCCAATTCTAGGACTCCACGGCTGATACGTCTCATTAATTCACATTCCTATAGCTCGCTACCTAATATAAACTACCGAAAACTTTCCTACGTAAAACCTGTGCCCTTGACACCCATCCCCCTGCTGCCTCTCTCTGGATCACTCTAGAATGCCTGCTCTGTCTGCAATAAGCTCCATGTGATTCATGACCTCTTTACTGCTCGTAATTTTCCCTTCCTGTGCCTCACCAAAACATGGCTGATACCCTCTGATACGGCCTCCCTGCTGCGCTATGTTATGGCAGCCTCCACTTCACCCACACTACTCCCACTAGCAACACTGCATTTTAAGTTAATTTGTTAGAATATCACATTACTTTCTGCCGCCGACAAAACTTTGTCTTGCCAACAAAACTTTTGTCTTGCCAAAATGTGACCATTCTGTGTCCATTAAATGATCAATATTTCTGCTTTGATGCCAATTTATTTTCTTAACCTAAACCACATTTCGGAGGGTTTCAGCTTTCAAAAGAATAATTTATACAACCAATGGATGAATTTAACGTCAAGTTATAAGCTTTTATTTGCATAACATGGATAAGCGACATAACTTATGTCAGGGAGTGTACATAGTGGAGGAGTGGGTCTTCTCCTTTTTACCAACTGCACTTTCAACTCAATTCCACCTCTACCCTTCGTTCTTTTGAAGTCCACTCTGACTGCATCTACTCTCCCTCCAACCTCCAAGAGGTCGTCACATACTGACCTTCAGGCCCGTCCTCTGCCTTTATTGAACAGTTCTCCACCTGGCTTCTTCACTTTCTCTCCTGACATTCCCATTATCATGGGTGACTTCAATATCCCTATTGACACCTGCTAGTCAGCATCCTCCAAACTTCTGTCGCTCACTTCATTTTTTGTGCACTTAGTGGTGCTCCTCACCCTCCCACACAGACGAACATACATTCACCCGTCTCTACTCCATAACTTCACAACTTCTCCTCTACCTCTATCTGACCACCACCTACTCATGTTCTCATCACTGGCCTCCTCACCTGTCACCCATGTCCAACAACTAGCACACCCCCGAAGAAACCTTGCATATCTAGACAGTCACATGCTCTCTGACTATTCTACCACCAGGCATCCATATCCTCATTCCACAACACAGACAGTACTTTCTTACAATGCCACTCACATCCCATCGCACCTCCTCCACAACCTCACGCTTACCCCATCCCTAACCCATCTCTTCAACCTATCACTAACTTCTGCTCTGCTTTCAAACATGCCACAATGGCACCTATCCTCAAAAATCCATCTCTCGACCCAACAGCTATGTCCAGGTATTGCCCCATATCACTGCTCCCATTTGCTTACAAACTCTTTGAGCAGCACGTCCTCGCTGAACTTTCTTCTCACTTTTTATCTAACTCTCTCAACAACCTGCAATCTGGCTTCTGCCCCCACGATTCCACTGAAACTGCTTTGACCAAAATTACTAATGACTTACTTACAGCCAAAGCTAACAGACAATACTCCTTCTAGATATGTCCTTTGCCTTCAACACAGTTGACCACTGCCTCCTACTACAGATCCTTCCTTTGGCATGAAAGACCTTGCCCTATCATGGATCTCCAAATTCCTTACCAATCACAAATTTAGAGTCTCCGACCCCACACTACATTCTCATGCCCTCTGTTGGTGTCCCTGAAGGCTCTATCCTAGGACCTTTACTCTTTTCCATGTATACACTTAGCCTGGAACAACTCAGTCCTATGGCTTCCAGTACCATCTATACATGGATGACACTCAGATCTACCTCTCTAGCCCAGATATCACCTCTCTGCTGTCCAGAATCCCAGTGTCTGTCAGCCATGTCCTCCTTCTTGTCACGTGCCCCATCCTGAGTGACATGGCCAGCAGGCCGGTAACTAATACAACAGGACGCGGCACGTGTAATTGTCCTATGTGACGCGGCCCGCAGGCCGGTAACTAATACAATAAGACATAGGGGAAAAGGGGAAACCTGGGTAACAATAACAATGGTGGCCCTGCCATAGGGAATGGGGACATGGAGACCTCCTGCACTCCCCTGAGATAGTGTCTCTACACTCCTAATGTTCCCTAGGCCGGTTCCGCACTGGGCGCCGCTCAGGATACCTTTTAACCCTAACTCGCCCTGCACCTAAACCTTCACTAATGAATTGGTTGGTGTGGAAACTAATCCCACCACTGCACTAAACACACATAAGGAAAAGTAACAAAACAGGGGAAACACCACTTAGCTTTGCTTACGGTCCTAGCAACAGAGCCCTCCACCTGCGTGCATCTTTTCCTCTACCGTGTCCAACATCTGAGTCCAGCTTTTCTGCCAAAAAGTCCAGCATGCTTGACTCCAGCTCTCAGCAACCAAGTCCAGCACCGTGAGTGCAGTTCTACACCGCAACTGCCACTCCACCACGCCATGCCAGCACTCCTTGCAGACACCATCGCTGACTCCACCAATCCACTCTAGGACTCTCTCTGAGCTGCCTGTGACTCTCCTTTAGCTCCATCCTTCACCCAGGCTTGCTTGCAAATGAATACTTTACAATATCACCAACAGTGATTAACACACCTGATACTCTCTTATAGACCTATCACACCTGATACTTAATTAAGTGCACAAACTAAGATAACCAGAGTGTAATGACCCTAATGGTCACCGGGGGAAAACTACAACTGAAATCACCACAGTGCAATGACCCTAATGGCAACCGGGGGCAAAACCACCTTTGGCACACAGCCAAGGGAAAAAAAAAGGTTACTTTTGTGCATTTACTCTATCAGATCCAACCTGGATCATGACACTTCTCCCGCTTCCTAAAACTCAATGTGGACAAATTTGAACTAATTATCTTTTCTCCATCCCACGTATTTTCCCTACCTAACCTTTCACAATAAATGACATCACACTTTCCCCTGTACCAGAAATCTGCTGCCTCAGAGAAACCCTAGACTTTGATATGTCCTTGAAACCACAAATCCAAGCTCTCGCCACCTCCTGTCACCTCCAGCTCAAATTATCTCCAGAATCCATCCTATCCTCAACCCTTTCTACTAAAATGCTTGTACATGCCCTAATCATCTCCCACCTCAACTACTGCAACATTCTCCTCTGTGGCCTACCTGCTAACACTCTCACACCTCTCCAGTCCATCCTTAACTCTGTTGCCTGACTAATCTCTCTCCTCACTACTCTCCTGCTTCCCCCTTTGCAAATCCCTTCACTAGCTCCCAATTCCCCAGCATATCCACTTCAAACTCCTAACACTGACCTACAAAGCCATCCTTAACTGGTCTTCTCCATATATCTCAGAACTAATTTCCAGATATCTTCCTTCATATCATTTTCGGTCTTCCCAAGACCTCCTTCTTTCCTGCACACTTCTTCGTTCCTCATCAAATTGCCTCCAAGACTTCTCACGAGTATCCCACATCCTTTGGAATTCTGTGCCCCAACACGTCCGATTATCCATCACATTCAGATCTATCAGATAGAACCTGAAAATCCATCTCTTCAATAAAGTTTACAACCCGCAATCACCATGCGGACACCTCAACAGCATTGGAGCTACTGCCATTCCCAACCTACCCTCTGCTTCCCCATCATCCTGTAGAATGTAAGCCCGCAAGAGCAGGGTCCTTTTCATCTGTACCAGTCTACCATTGTTAGTTTGTCTACTGTAAGAGATATTTGTATTTTGGATGTTACCCCTTCTCATGTACAGCACCATGTAATCAATGATGCTATATAAATAATACCCTTACTCGAAAACATTTCAGGGAAATTATTCTTTTAAAAACCAGCAGGAGACTATGCTCAGGTGAATAGTCCAAGAGGCCAGTCCCCACATGCTCCTCAGAACTCCCCTAGACCAACATGTGGAGAGACATGTCAAATTAAGGGAACATGGCAAGGAGAGAAAAACGGCAGTGATTCGGAGTGAAAAGTACCTGGCTGAAAGAACATAGGTCGGACTCTAATGAAGTATGTAAGGTTACACCCCTACTTTCATATCAAAGACCAGAGAACATACCCTCCAAATATAGACCCCTCTTCACAGATCCCTGATCAGATGCCCTAATTAATGCAGATTTCAGGTCCAGCAGGGGCAGGTTCATTCAAGCGATTTTTTATTCCAAGTACAGTCTGTTAAAAAAAAAAAATCAGTACTACTGCCAAGGTCTTTCAAATGGGCAGTTTAGAGGAACAAATTATTTTCCACTTGTGAAAGCAAATAAAATATATATACATAAATACACACACAGGGTGGGCCATTTATACGGATACACCTAAATAAAATGGGAGTGGTTAGTGACCCAGATTGGCGCGCTGAATTTGCAGAATGGGCAAACAAAAATTGGAACAGGACCCTCAGTTTGCACAGAACATTATGTTCAGTGAGGAGGTAAACTTTTTTGGGTGGGCCATTCATATGGATACACATAAATAAAATGGGAATGGTGAGTTTTTTTGCGTAGGGTGTCTTGCATTGAAATCTGCTGCAATAACCCGGGTACTGCGTTCACCAGACATCAACACAATTTCTATCCGCTCCTCACGTGTTAACCTCTGCCACATATCAATGGCTGTAAACAAAAAGAAACTTGTAAATAACTCATTAAAGAATAAAGTTACGTTAAAACTAAGCACACCATTGTTTTTCTGGTGAAATTCTCAATAAGTCTGATGTGTCACATGACCCTCTTCCCATTGAAAAAAATAAAGTTGGATCCAAAATGGCTGACTTCAAAATGGCCGCCATGGTCTCCACCCATCTTGGAAAGTTTTCCCCCTCCCATATACTAATGTTCCACAAACAGGAAGTTGATATCACCAATCATTTCCATTTTATTTAGGTGCATCCATATTAATGGCCCACCCAGTATGTGTACATACACTCACTGGCCACTTTATTAGGTACACCATGCTAGTAACGGGTTGGACCCCCTTTTGCCTTCAGAACTGCCTCAATTCTTCGTGGCAGAGATTCAACAAGGTGCTGGAAGCATTCCTCCGAGATTTTGGACCTTATTGACATGATGGCATCACACAGTTGGCGCAGATTTGTCGGCTGCACATCCCTGATGCGAATCTCCCGTTCCACCACATCCCAAAGATGCTTTATTGGATTGAGATCTGGTGACTGAGGAGGCCATTTGAGTACAGTAAACTCATTGTCATGTTCAAGAAACCAATCTGAGATGATTCGAGCTTTATGACATGGCGCATTATCCTGCTGAAAGTAGCCATCAGATGTTGGGTACATTGTGGTCATAAAGGGATGGACATGGTCAGCAACAATACTCAGGTAGGCTGTGGCGTTGCAACGATGCTCAATTGGTACCAAGGGGCCCAAAGAGTGCCCAGAAAAAATTCCCCACACCATGACACCACCACCACCAGCCTGAACCGTTGATACAAGGCAGGATGGATCCATGCTTTCATGTTGTTTACGCCAAATTCTGACCCTACCATCCGAATGTCGCAGCAGAAATCGAGACTCATCAGACCAGGCAACGTTTTTCCAATCTTCTACTGTCCAATTTCGATGAGCTTGTGCAAATTGTAGCCTCAGTTTCCTGTTCTTAGCTGAGAGGAGTGGTACCCAGTGTGGTCTTCTGCTGCTGTAGCCCATCTGCCTCAAAGTTCGACGCACTGTGCGTTCAGAGATGCTCTTCTGCCTACCTTGGTTGTAACGGGTGGCAATTTGAGTCACTGTTGCCTTTCTATCAGCTCGAACCAGTCTGCCCATTCTCCTCTGACCTCTGGCATCAACATGGCATTTCCGGCCACAGAACTGCCGCTCACTGGATTTTTTTTCTTTTTCGGACCATTCTCTGTAAACCCTAGAGATGGTTGTGCGTGAAAATCCCAGTAGATCAGCAGTTTCTGAAATTCTCAGACCAGCCCTTCTGGCACCAACAATCATGCCACGTTCAAAGGCACTCAAATCACCTTTCTTCCCCATACTGATGCTCGGTTTGAACTGCAGGAGATTGTCTTGACCATGTCTACATGCCTAAATGCACTGAGTTGCCGCCATGTGATTGGCTGATTAGAAATTAAGTCTTAACACACAGTTGGACAGGTGTACCTAATAAAGTGGCCAGTGAGTGTATATATATGTACACACATATATATATATATATATATATATATATATATATATATATACACACATATTTATACACACACACATATATTATATATATATATATACACACACATATATAGACATATGCATACATATACATACATACAAACATACATACACACACACACATTAGGGTGCCAAGGAAATGCATGGTAAAAATTAAGTAGCAAGTTTTTGAAGGTCTTACCTCCTAATTTTGTTCCTTTTTGGTCATAGATATTTTATAATTTTTTTTTTTAAGATTAGTTATCATTTACTGGTTCCTCAATGGCACATCATATTGCAGTTTTAAATGTTTGTTTAGTATTTACCGTCATGCATATCCCGCGTTATGTATGGTATGTTATGCCATATACCGATCAGATTAATTGATTTTATATTTTGATAGATCGGGTGTTTCTGAACGCGGTGATACCGTGTGTGTGTGTGTGTATATATATATATATATATACTTGAACAAGTGGTAAATCTAAATTTAATGTCAACATATTTTACATGGTGAATCCTTATGCCAAAAGGAACAAATTTGAGGGGTAATTACACTTACCAATTTGCAAATTACATTTTTCCTTGGCATCCTTATATATATATATATATATATATATATATATATATTAATTAAAAACCCAGCATGCAGTAGCTCATTCCGTATGTTGGGTGAGACTCGTCCATTACCTTTTATCAGTGAGCAGAAAAGACGCAGTTACTTACCGGTAACAGGATTTCTCAGAGCCCATGACAGCACCACGGAGAGAGGGGATCCACCTTTCAAGGACAGGAAACCTACCGATAAAAAGGGTGTTACCTTTCCCTCGCATCAGCTGGTTTACAGAGCACAAGAGGCCCACCAAGTTATTACAACAATAAACATTTTAACCATAATACTTAAGAAAATACCCTATGGGCTATACATAAATCACACACAACCAGAAAAGAAGATGCTCATCCACACATGACGGGAGGGAATATATACAGTGGGGCAAAAAAGTATTTAGTCAGTCAGCAATAGTGCGGGTTTCACCACTTAAAAAGATGAGAGGCATCTGTAATTTACATCATAGGTAGACCTCAACTATGGGAGACAAACTGAGAAAAAAAAATCCAGAAAATCACACTGTCTGTTTTTGTTTCATTTTATTTGCATATTATGGTGGAAAAATAAGTATTTGGTCAGAAACAAAATTTCATCTCAATACTTTGTGATATATCCTTTGTTGGCAATGACAGAGGTCAAACGTTTTCTGTAAGTCTTCACAAGGTTGCCACACACTGTTGTTGGTATGTTGGCCCATTCCTCCATGCAGATCTCCTCTAGAGCAGTGATGTTTTTGGCTTTTCGCTTGGCAACACGGACTTTCAACTCCCTCCAAAGGTTTTCTATAGGGTTGAGATCTGGAGACTGGCTAGGCCACTCCAGGACCTTGAAATGCTTCTTACGAAGCCACTCCTTCGTTGCCCTGGCAGTGTGCTTTGGATCATTGTCATGTTGAAAGACCCAGCCACGTTTCATCTTCAATGCCCTTGCTGATGGAAGGAGGTTTGCACTCAAAATCTCACGATACATGGCCCCATTCATTCTTTCATGTACCCGGATCAGTCGTCCTGGCCCCTTTGCAGAGAAACAGCCCCAAAGCATGATGTTTCCACCACCATGCTTTACAGTAGGTATGGTGTTTGATGGATGCAACTCAGTATTCTTTTTCCTCCAAACACGACAAGTTGTGTTTCTACCAAACAGTTCCAGTTTGGTTTCATCAGACCATAGGACATTCTCCCAAAACTCCTCTGGATCATCCAAATGCTCTCTAGCAAACTTCAGACGGGCCCGGACATGTACAGGCTTAAGCAGTGGGACACGTCTGGCACTGCAGAATCTGAGTCCATGGTGGCGTAGTGTGTTACTTATGGTAGGCCTTGTTACATTGGTCCCAGCTCTCTGCAGTTCATTCACTAGGTCCCCCCGCGTGGTTCTGGGATTTTTGCTCACCGTTCTTGTGATCATTCTGACCCCACGGGGTGGGAATTTGCGTGGAGCACCAGATCGAGGGAGATTATCAGTGGTCTTGTATGTCTTCCATTTTCTAATTATTGCTCCCACAGTTGATTTCTTCACTCCAAGCTGGTTGGCTATTGCAGATTCAGTCTTCCCAGCCTGGTGCAGGGCTACAATTTTGTTTCTGGTGTCCTTTGACAGCTCTTTGGTCTTCACCATAGTGGAGTTTGGAGTCAGACTGTTTGAGGGTGTGCACAGGTGTCTTTTTATACTGATAACAAGTTTAAACAGGTGCCATTACTACAGGTAATGAGTGGAGGAAAGAGGAGACTCTTAAAGAAGAAGTTACAGGTCTGTGAGAGCCAGAAATCTTGATTGCTTGTTTCTGACCAAATACTTATTTTCCACCATAATATGCAAATAAAATGAAACAAAAACAGACAATGTGATTTTCTGGAATTTTTTTTCTCAGTTTGTCTCCCATAGCTGAGGTCTACCTATGATGTAAATTACAGACGCCTCTCATCTTTTTAAGTGGTGGAACTTGCACTATTGCTGACTGACTAAATACTTTTTTGCCCCACTGTAGGTGATGTCATGAGCTGAGAAATCCCATTAACGGTAACTACAACTTTTTCCTTCACCTATGGCAGCACCATGGAGAGAAATGTATAATAGTGAGGGACTATAGCCTGTAGAGCCCTCCTCCCAAAGGTGAGATCAGAGGAAGAGGCTGGGTCCATTCGATAGTGATTGTAAAAGGTAGGAGATGACCAATTGGCAGCTTTACAGATCTGTTCTATAGAAACCTCTGACTTCTCCGCCCAGGAGTTTGCCACCGCTCTCATGGAATGAGATCTCAATCCCTCCGGGATGACATTCCCACTGGACGAGTGGGCCAACGAGGTTGCATTCCTTATCCACCTTGCTAATGTGCTTTTGGAGGCCTTGAATCCTTTTCTGGGCCCCTGAAAACACACACATAGACCTTTCCTTCCTACACCCCTCAGTGTTTGCTAGGTATTGGACTAAACACCTTCTTACATCCAATGTATAGAAACTTTCCTCTTTTCCGTTCTTGGGGGTTGGAGCAAAAGGAAGGGCGGATTAGTTCATGGGACCTATGTAAGCGAGACACCACCTTAGGTAAGTAGGCAGGATCAGGATTCAGGATGACCCTATTCTCTAAAATTTGAGTGAAGGGGGGCCTGCAGACAGTGCCTGAAATATTGCTCACCCTGCGGCTAATGTCAATGCCATTAGAGCAGTGTTCCCCAACTCCAGTCCTCAAGAGCCACCAACAGGTCATGTTTTCAGGATCTCATTAGTATTGCCCAGGTGATGGAATTATTGCCTGTGCAGGTACAGCAATTACAGTGCCTTGCGAAAGTATTCGGCCCCCTGGAACTTTTCAACCTTTTCCCACATATCATGCTTCAAACAAAGATACCAAATGTAAATTTTCAGTGAAGAATCAACAAGTGGAACACAATTGTGAAGTTGAACAAAACGTATTGATTATTTTAACCCCTTAGCAACAGAGCCAGTTTGCAGCTTAATGACCAGGCCAATTTTTACAATTCTGACTACTGTCCCTTTATGAGGTTATAACTCTGGAACGCTTTAATGGATCCCGCTGATTCTGAGACTGTTTTTTTCGTGACATATTGTACTTCATGTTAGTTGTAAAATTTCTTCGATAAGTCTTGTGTTTATTTATGAAAAAAACGGAAATATGGTGAAAATTTTGCAATTTTAAAACTTTAAATGTTTATGCCCTTAAATCAGAGAGATGTGTCACAAAAATTTCTTAATAAATAACATTTCCCACATGTCTACTTTATATTACCACAATTTTGGACGCAAAAATTTTTTTTGTTAGGAAGTTATAAGGGTTAAAAGTTGACCAGCGATTTCTCAATTTTACAACAAAATTTACAAAACCATATTTTTTAGGGACCACATCATATTTAACGTCATTTTGAGGGGTGTACATGACAGAAAATACCCAAAAGTGGCACCATTCTAAAAACTAGACCCCTCAAGGTGCTCAAAACCACATTCAAGAAGTTTATTAACCCTTTAAGTGCTTCACAGGAACTAAAGCAATGTGGAAGGAAAAAATTAACATTTAACTTTTTATGGCAAAAAATTTAGTTCAGAACCAATTTATTTTATTTTCACAAGTGTTAAAAGAGAAAATCAACCACAAACTTTGTTGTACAATTTCTCCTGAATATGCCGATACCCCATACGTGGGGGTAAACCACTTTTTCAGCACACGGCAGAGCTCGCAAGGGATGGAGCGCCATTTGACTTTTTCAACGCAGAATTGGCTGGAATTGAGATCGGATGCCATGTTGCGTTCGGAGAGCCCTTAATGTGCCTAAACAGTGAAAACCTCCAACAAGTGAGCCCATTTTGGAAACTAGACCCATTTAGGAACTTATCTAGATGTGTGGTGAGCACTTTGAACCTTCAAGTGCTTCACAGAAGTTTATAACGTAGAGCGGTGAAAATAAGAAATCCATTTTTTTCCACAAAAATGATCTTTTTGCCCCCAAATTTTTATTTTTACAAGGGTAACAGGAGAAATCATACCCCCACAGTTATTGTGTGATTTGTCCTGAGTACGCTGATACCCCTTATGTGGGGGGGAACCACTGTTTGGGCATATGGGAGAGCTTGGAAGGGAAGGAGTGCCATTTTGGAATGCAGACTTTGATGGAATGGTCTGCGGGCATCATGCTGCATTTGCAGAGCCCCTGATGGGCCTAAACAGTGGAAACCTCCAACAAGTGACCCCATTTTGGAAACTAGACCCATTAAGGAACTTATCTAGATGTGTGGTGAGCACTTTGAACCTTCAAGTGCTTCACAGAAGTTTATAAATGCAGAGCAGTGAAAATAAAGTTTTTTTTATTTCCACAAAAGTGATTTTTTTAGACCCAATTTTTAGACCCCCAAAGTTGGTAAATAGTGGAAACCCCTAAATTCTTGCTCCAACCCTAACCCCGACACACCCCTAACCCTAATCCCAACCCTATCCTTAATCCCAACCCTAATCCCTAATCCTAACCCTAATCCTAGTTCGCCCTAACCCTAATTCTAACCCTAGCCCGAGTCCTATCCCTAGCGCAACCCTAACCCAACCCTAACGGAAAACTGAAAAAAAATATATATATTTTCTTTATTTCGTTATGTTGCCCTAACTAAGGGGGTGATAAACAGGGGGATTATGTACCATTTTGTTTATTTTGATCACGATGATAGTTTATCATCGTGATCAAAATGAATGAATGGAATCTGCCAGCCGGAGCCTGCAGATTCCCGGCGGGCGCACTGTGCATGCACCCGACGTCGGCGGGACGCAGGACCACCGGGAGGGGACAGAGGACCACGGAGAGGTACCGGGGGGGGATCGGGGACCCTCTTTCTCTCTCCTCTGATGTGCGATCACATCAGAGGAAAGAGAAATTTAATGCACAATCGCGGCTTTTTTTTGCTGTCGCCGTTATAGGGTTAATAACGGCGATCGCAAAAGCGGGGACGGTAAAAACCGACCGATTCATGTTCTCTGGGGTCTCGGCTACCCCTGGCAGCCGAGACCCCAGAGAAAATCCGACACCGGGGGGCGCTATTCACTTTCTCCACAGTGCCATGAATTAGCGGCGCTGTGGTTTTAGTACCCTTAATTACCGCCGTTAAAAGGCGTATCGGCAGTCGCTAAGGGGTTACATTTTTGTGGAAATTCAAAGACTGAAAAGTGGGGCGTGCAATATTATTCGGCCCCTTTAACTTAATACTTTGTTGCGCCACCGTTTGCTGATTACAGCTGAAAGTCGCTTGGGGTATGTCTCTATCAGTTTTGTACATCGAGAGACTGAAATTCTTGCCCATTCTTCCTTGGCAAACAGCTCGAGCTCAGTGAGGTTTAATGGAGATCATTTGTGAACAGCAGTTTTCAGCTCTTTCCACATATTCTCAATTGGATTCAGGTCTGGAATTTGACTTGGCCATTCTAACACCTGGATACGTTTATTTGTGAACCATTCCATTGTAGATTTTGCTTTATGTTTGGGATCATTGTCTTGTTGGAAGACAAATCTCCGTCCCAGTCTCAGGTCTTTTGCAGACTCCAACAGGTTTTCTTCAAGAATGGTCCTGTATTTCGCTCCATCCATCTTCCCATCAATTTTAACCATCTTCCCTGTCTCTGTTGAAGAAAAGCAGGCCCATACCATGATGCTGCCACCACCATGTTTGACAGTGGGGATGGTGTGTTCAGGGTGATGAGCTGTGTTGCCTTTATGCCAAACATATCGTTTGGCTTTGTTGCCAAAAAGTTTGAGTTTGGTTTCATCTGACCAGAGCACATTCTTCCACATGTTTGGTGTGTATCACAGGTGACTTGTTGCAAACTTTAACCCCTTCACCCCCAAGGGTGGTTTGCACGTTCATGACCGGGCCAATTTTTACAATTCTGACCACTGTACCTTTATGAGGTCATAACTCTGGAATGCTTCCATGGATCCCGGTGATTCTGACATTGTTTTCTCGTGACATATTGTACTTCATGTTAGTGGTAAAATTTCATTCAAATAACTTGCGTTTATTTGTGAGAAAAACGGAAATTTGGCGAAAATTTTGAAAATTTCGCAATTTTCCAACTTTGAATTTTTTTGCCCTTAAATCACAGAGATACGGCACACAAAAAACTTGATAACCAACATTTCCCACATGTTTACTTTACATCAGCACAATTTTGGAACCAAAATTTTTTTTTGTTAGGAAGTTATAAGGGTTAAAAGTTGACCAGCGATTTCTCATTTTTACAACACCATTTTATTTTTAGGACCACATCACATTTGAAGCCACTTTGAGAGGTCTATATGATAGAAAATACCCAAAAGTGACACCATTCTAAAAACTGCACCCCTTAAGGTGCTCAAAACCACATTCAAGAAGTTTATTAACCCTTTAGGTGCGTCACAGGAATTTTTTTGAATATTTAAAAAAAAATGAACATCTAACTTTTTTTCATAAAAAAAATACTTCAGGTTCAATTTTTTTTATTTTACCAAGGGTAACAGGAGAAATTGAACTGCAAAAGTTATTGTGCAATTTGTCCTGAGTACGCAGATACTTGATATGTGGGGGGGAACGACTGTTTCGACGCATGGCAGAGATCAGAATGGAAGGAGCGCCGTTTGACTTTTTCAATGCAAAATTGGCTGGAATTCAGATTGGACGCCATGTCACGTTTGGAGAGTCCCTGATGTACCTAAACAGTGGAAACCCCCTACAAGTGACCCCATTTTGGAAACTAGACCCCCCAAGGAACTTATCTAGATATGTGGTGAGAACTTTGAACCCACAAGGGCTTTACAGAAGTTTATAACGTACAGCGGTACAATTAAAAAATCATATTTTTTCCACAAAAATGATCTTTTCACCCCAATTTTTATTTTCCCAAGGGTAACAGGACCCTAAAAGTTATTGTGCAATTTGTCCTGAGTACGCTGATACCCCACATGTGGGGGTAAACCACTATTTGGGCGCATGGCAGAGCTCGGAAGGGAAGCAGCGCCATTTGACGTTTTTGGCTGGAATTGAGATCGGACACCATGTCGCGTTTGGAAAACTCCTGATGTACCAAAACAGTGGAACCCCCCCACAAATGACACCATTTTGGAAACTAGACCCCCTAAGGAACTTATCTAGATGTGTGGTGAGCACTTTGACCCCCCCAGTGCTTCACAGAAGTTTACAACGCCCGGGCGTGAAAATAAAAAATTCGTATTTTTTCCACAAACATGATCTTTTAGTCACCATTTTTTTGTTTTCCCAAGGGTACCAGGAGAAATTGGACCCCAAAAGTTGTTGTCCAATTTGTCCTGAGTATGCTGATACCCCATATGTGGGAGAAAACTACTGTATGGGCACACGTCGGGGCTCGGAAGGGAAGTAGTGACGTTTTGGAATGCAGACTTTGATGGAATGGTCTGCGGGTGTCATGTTGCCTTTGGAGAGCCCCTAATGTACCTAAACAGTGGAAACCCCCCACAAATGACACCATTTTGTAAACTAGACCCCCCAAGGAACTTATCTAGATGTGCGGTGAGCACTTTGAACCCCCCAGTGCTTCACAGAAGTTTACAACGCCCGGGCGTGAAAATAAAAAATTCGTATTTTTTCCACAAACATGATCTTTTAGTCACCATTTTTTTATTCTCCCAAGGGTACCAGGAGAAATTGGACCCCAAAAGTTGTTGTCCAATTTGTCCTGAGTATGCTGATACCCCATATGTGGGAGAAAACTACTGTATGGACACACGTCGGGGCTCGGAAGGGAAGCAGTGACGTTTTGGAATGCAGACTTTGATGGAATGGTCTGCGGGTGTCATGTGCGTTTGGAGAGCGCCTGATGTACCTAAACTATTGAAACTCCCCACAAGTGACCCCATTTTGGACACTAGACCCCCGACGGAACTTATCTAGATGTGTGGTGAGCACTTTGAACCACCAAGTGCTTCACAGAAGTTTATAACACTCGGACGTGAAAATAAAAAAATCATTTTTTTCCACAAAAATAATATTTTTGCCCCCAATTTTTTATTTTCCTAAGGGTAACAGGAGAAATTGGACCCCAAAAATTGTTTTGCAATTTGTCCTGAGTAGGCTGATACCCTACATGTGGGGGTAAAACACTGTTTGGGCGCATAGCAGAGCTTGGAAGGGAAGGAGCACCATTTGACTTCTTCAACTCAGAATTGGCTGGAATTGAGATCAGACGCCATGTTGCATTTGGAGAGCCCCTGATGTGCCCAAACAGTGGAAACCCCCAATTCTAACTCCAACCCGAACCCCAACACGCCCCTAACCCTACCCCTACCCTAACCCTACCCCAACACACCCCTAGCCCTAACCCTAGCCCTAATGGAAAAATGGAAATAAATACATTTTTTTTATTTTATTATTTTTCCCTAACTAAGGGGGTGATAACGGGGGGTTTGATTTACTATTTATGGTGGGTTTTGTTTGGCGGCTGTTGCACGCTAAAAGACGCTTTTTATTGTAAAAATAGTTTTTGCATCACCACATATTGAGAGCTCTAATTTTTCCGTATTTTGACCCACCGAGTCATGTGAGGTCTTATTTTTTGCGGGACGAGTTGACGTTTTTATTGGTACCATTTTCGGGCACGTGAAATTTTTTGATCGCTTTTTATTCCGATTTTTGGGACGCAGAATGAACAAAAACCAGCGTTTCATGAATTTATTTTGGGGGGGTGCGTTTACACCGTTCCACGTGCGGTAAAATTGATAAAGCGGTTTTATTCTTCGGGTCAGTACGGTTACAGCGATACCTCATTTAGGTCTTTTTTTATGTTTTTGTCGGTTTTATGCAATGAAAACTATTTTATATAAAAAATAATTATTTTTGCATCGCTTTATTCAGCGAGCTATAACTTTTTTATTTTTTCGCTGATGATGCTGTGTGGCGGCTCGTTTTTTGCGGGACAAGATGACGTTTTCAGCGGTACCATGGATATTTATATGCGTCTTTTTGATCGCGCGTTATTACACTTTTTGTTTGGCGGTATGATAAATCATTATTTTTTGCTTCGTTTTTTATTATTTTTTTAAGGGGTTCGCTAAAGGGGTTAACTAATGGGACAGTTTTATAGGGCGGGTCGTTATGGACGCGGCAATACCTAATATGTGTACATTTATTGTTTTGTTTTTTTTTTATTTCCAAAAAATGGATTTATTGGGGGAATATTTTTTTTTTTCTAATATATTTGGCGATTTTTTTTTTAAATTATTTTTAACTTTTTTTTATTTTTTTTTTTACTTTATTAAATAGTCCCAGGTGGGACATCACTGTCCTGTGACAGATCGCTGATCTGTCACATCACAGATCACTGTGACAGATCAGCGATCTGACACAGGCACTGCAGAAGGCTTCCTCATGCCTGCGCTTTGCAGGCACTGAGGAAGCCAGCTTCCTGCAGGCCCCCGAAAGCCCCCGTCGCCATCTTGGATTCGGGGGCCTGGAGGAAAGGAGTCCCCCGCAGCAGCACTGCACATTGCGCTGCCGTGGGGGGCTCAGGGAAGCACGGAGGGAGCCCCCTCCCTGCCGATGCTTCCCTTTAACCCCCGGTACACCGCGATCGTGTTTGATCGCGGTGTGCAAGGGGTTAACGTGTCGGGGCGGTCCGTGACCGCCCCTGACACATTGTGCTGGGTGTCAGCTGTGATAATCAGCTGACACCCGGCCGCGATCAGCGGCGCTCACCACGTGGGCGCCGCTGATCGCGCCGACGTACTATCCCGTCCATGGGCATAGGGGCCCAGGTCCCATGGACGGGATAGTACGTCGGATGGCAGAAAGGGGTTAAACAACACTTTTTATGGATATCTTTGAGAAATGGATTTAGTCTTGCCACTCTTCCATAAAGGCCAGATTTGTGCAGTGTACGACTGATTGTTGTCCTATGGACAGACTGTCCCACCTCAGCTGTAGATCTCTGCAGTTCATCCAGAGTGATCATGGGCCTCTTGGCTGCATCTCTGATCAGTCTTCTCCTTGTTTGAGATGAAAGTTTAGAGGGACGGCCAGGTCTTGGTAGATTTGCAGTGGTATGAGACTCCTTCCATTTCAATATGATCGCTTGCAGTGCTCCATGGGATGTTTAAAGTTTTGCAAATCATTTTGTATCCAAATCCAGATTTAAACTTCACAACAGTATCACGGACCTGCCTGTTGTGTTCCTTGGTCTTCATGATGCTCTCTGTGCATTAAACAGAACCCTGAGACTATCACAAAGCAGGTGCATTTATACGGAGACTTGATTACACACAGGTGAATTATATTTATCATCATTAGTCATTTAGGACAACATTGGATCATTCAGAGATCCACAATGAACTTCTGGAGTGAGTTTGCTGCACTGAAAGTAAAGGGGCCGAATAATATTGCACGCCTGACTTTTCAGTTTTTGAATTTCCTCAAAAATTTTAAATAACCAATAAATTTCATTCAACTTCACAATTGTGTCCCACTTGTTGATTCTTCACCAAAAATTTACATTTGGTATCTTTATGTTTGAAGCATGATATGTGGGAAAAGGTTGAAAAGTTCCAGGGGACCGAATACTTTCGCAAGGCACTGTATCACCTGTGCAGGTACTGCAATTATCACCTGGGCCATACTAAGGAAATCCTGAAAACATGAACCGTTGGTGGCTCTTGAGGACTAGAGTTGGGGAACACTGCACTAGAAGAACAGTCTTAAGAGATCGGATCTTAAGGGAAGTGGATTTCAAGGGCTCAAAGGGAGCACTAGTTAGGGCTGATAATACTAAATTCAGATCCCATGGTGGTAATTACTGGCTGGAATTGGGCCTAGATCTAGTGGAGACTCTAGTAAATCTGGTTACCCAAGGATTACCGTCACATCAGGATTATACAGGGATCCTAATGCAGCCACCTAAACCTTTAAGAGTGTTAGTAGCAAGGCCCCATTTTAATCCCTTTTGTAAAATTTTAAGGATGGCTGTGATTGGAACTCTCTCCTGTGCTCTCGCCCCTGAGGTGGACAAAAATTGCTTCATTGTTTTCCTATAGGCCCTAGTAGTGACGAGTTTTCTACTTTGGAATAGCATAGTACAGTAGTCAAATTTGGTGTAAAACCTCTGAACCTCAACAGCGTCCTCTTAAATTCCATGCTGTCAAGTGTAAACTTGCTGTCTGAGGATGATGTACTGGCCCCTGCGAGAGAAGATTCGGAACCTCTAGCAGCACCCAAGGGTTGGTGATGAACATCATCCTCAGCCAGGAGAACCATGTTCTTTTTGACCAGAAGGGGGCTTTCAGGATTACCCCTTGCCCTGTCCTCTCCGATTTTTCTTAGGACTGCCGGAATCAAGATAACTGGAGGGAAGGCATATGTCAGAGAATGATTCCAAGAGATCATGGAGTCCAGAGTTCGACAATTTCCCATGGAATCTATCAAGCAAAAGGTCTCCAACCTTTTGTTCCATTCGCCCTGTTTTAACTGGGTCTGGCTCAAGAAATCTGCATTGTAATTCTCTATCCCCTTATGTGGAGGGCTGACAGGGAAAGGTAATTGGTCTCTGCCATTCGGAAAAACTGTGCTGTTATGTCCATCAAGGGACAAGACCTAGATACGCCCTGATGGCTCAGATAGGCTACCACTACCTGGTTGGCCGAAAATACCCTTACATGCTGACCCTGGAGATAATCTAAGAACTCTACCAGAGCCTGTCTGACTGCTACCAGTTCTTTCCTGCAAAACTGGGAGAACAAGGAGTAAAGAGAATCTGCTTAAAGGATGTACAAAAATATTTTATTATATTTACATCATAACACAGTACATAAATCAATACAATAGTAGTAACAGAGACAAAGGATTTATGAAAGAAGGACTCAGAGTAAGTCTGAGGTCAACACGTAAAATATAAAGATCAGGGAATCACATTCCTAAATTCAAGCAAAAGGGTTTATATCCCAAAAAGATGAAAATGTAACAATCCCTAATGATGATAAATATAGCCGCATAAGGTTAGATTTGAGAATGGGTATCACCAAAATATCCAAAAATAAAAAGGGATAAACCTCTAATCAATATGTAACTCAGCTAAGTGCTGTAGGAGTGCTCATTACTAGTGATGAGTATACTCGTTGCTCAGGTTTTCCCGAGCACGCTCGGGTGTCTGAGTATTTTGGTATCCTCAAAAATTTAGTTTGTGTTGACGCAGCTGCATGATTTGTGGCTGCTGGACAGGCTGAATACATGTGAGGAATGCCTGTTAGGGAATCCCCACATATATTCAGGCTGTCTAGCAGCTGCAAATCATGCAGATGCTTCGACAAACTAAATCTCCGAGCACGCCAAAATACTCGGAGGACACCCGATCATGCTCGGGAAAACCTGAGCAACGAGTATAGTCTCTCATCACTACTCCTTACCCACGAGAATCTCCTTGGGACACAAGACCACAGAGCCCCAACGCACGTTTCATGTGGGCCGTGACAGTGTATGTGTATCTACCACTTTATATTTACCTATCAGATGTGTTAATCAGGACATAATTGGTGGTGCAAGCGCACATGACGCGAGCGCCAGAAGTTGTATCACACACCCAGCTTCCATGCAACGTGAGGAGCTAGAGTCACCACTGTGGCAACCGTGGAGCCGCACGTGCCTCCCACCAAGCGCTGTAAGTGATGATCCGGAACGCAAGCGTCACGGTTATGTGCACATGTCCATCTCAGAGAAGGTATCGCAGGATCAATAATGACACAAACAAGTCCTCTAAGCTGTGTGGCGGATCCATTTGGTTAGCCATACATAAGCATAAACCCATAAAGAAAGGCCTAGCAAAAGTGGCACTCCCAACATATATGTATACCAATGGAAAAAATAAATAAGTATATACCATAAAATAGATTATTCTAATATGATTCAACAAAAATTAACATTAAAAAGTTTAAAAATGTGGGGACATAATTGGCAAAAAAAAACAAAAGCAACAAAGCTCCCAAAAATATTTACAATAGCTAGTGCTATGGAAAATTCACCAAAAAAATATCAGAAAGTTATTGCATCATAAAAAAAAAATTTTGGGGGAAAATTTTTTTAAAAAACCGATTTAAAAGAGGTACTTATTTATTTAAAAAATATTTTTCGATGTGAGTAAAGAACAGAATAAATATATAATAGTTGTAGGCAAAACATGCCTTACATAAAAATAGGAGCAAGTAAATAAAAATCAGATATTCCGGTCACATGGGTGAAATAAATTATAGCAGCAGCCGCAGATACAAATAAATAGCATAGGAATAGTAACTGAGTGAACCAATTCAATAAGAAACACTGTCAATATATTAAATTGAGATCAACTAAAACATAACTTAGAGGTAAGTAAAAGAAAATTCTCAGCAAATATCTTTTCAATTAGCATTAGCAGCAGGTAAATCCATGAAGTGCGGTGCACAGATAGCTATTAGCAAATATGGCAGTGAAGAACTTATACATAAAACACAGTGAAGCGGTATCAGAAAGTGCTGAAGTGGTGAACTAACCTTGGGAGGAGAGTTGCAGCGGTTAAGAAGTGGGGTTATGACTAAGAACATTTTTGTTCGAAACGCGTAATCCCCTGGATTTACAATTTTAACAGTATGCATTGCAATAAAGATGAAGTTTTAACGTCTATTCCACAATCTGATTTGGATGTTTGTTGCTGGAACTTTTTTGTTTTATCTAAATACTTAGACCCATGATGGACAGCAAGATATAGAAATCTTAGGGACATCCTGGTGAACAGCTACTATATAGCGAAGCCTCTGGACTGCTTTGGGACAGGGAAACCCAAGACTTGGCTTCTACCCATGAGGAGGTTGCCTGGCCTGCAGCAACCTGGTGAGGGCCACCTCGTTCACCTCAGCAGATGGCTCCCGTGAGTTTAAGATCAGGGATCATATTGCGTGCATTACAGCGCACGTGGTATGCTATGCTAAATGCACATGTAATCTGATCCATGGATAAGGGACTTGCATCACGAGAGCTACGGGTAAGAACATGCAAACATGAGAGGGACATCATAGTAGCCCATGAAGTGTCTAAAAATCTCTTCCAAGGCTTTTCAGAGATATGCATAATTGTAATCCTAAAGATCTTAGGATATGTGGCATTGATAGGTTCTGCACTGGGATAAGAGGGGGTGATAAGTAAGTGCATACTGGCTCAAAGGGAATGCAGATGGATTGCAGTTCTGGGCATCAGTTTACTGTATGGCCGGAATGAGCAACTTAGGAGAAAAAGCTATCTATAGTTATATATGTCTGGATTTGGTTTTCAATGTGTGTTCTGGCTTTGTTTCATCTATTAATTTTAACCTCTTGTTTGTAGCTATATGTGATTGGTCTTTGACTGACTCATTACCACTGACACATATCTTTCAATATTGGATCAATATTTTCTACTGTACAGACCACCTATACTTACAGTGAGCATGTTATCTACCAACTATTCCTTCTGTGTTATAACATTCAGCAGCAGGAAGATCATTTTCTAGGAAGCCATGTTATAACAAAGTATGAAGCATACATGGACTTATAGAAGTTTATCGTCTCCATGAATTGTGATACCATCGAGTCAGTGTCACCTTATTATTCACTCAGCTGGTTATGATACTTACCTTGTACTTTGTGAGAAAACTGGTTTACTCTATAACTTCACTATTTTTATTCTGTTTTCATTATTTACCTTTTATCACTTGCATTATCCTGTATCATATGGATTTACTTGATATGATTATGTTAATTTATATATTGCACAGACTTATGTTTCAATGCCTTGTATCTTTTCATGCTGAATACTAGTATATGCACATATTTTCTTTATTTGCACTGTTTACTTTATGGTCCCCGGTTAACCTGTTATGCATATGTATGTGTACCAATGGAAAAAATAAAGCATATACCATAAAATAGATAATTTTTATTGAATCACATTAGAATAAACATTAAAAAGTTTTAAAATGTGGGCACATAATTAGAAAAAAAAAACAAAGGCAACAAAGCTTACACTAGCTAGTGCTATGGAAAATTCACCAAAAAAATACCAGAAATTTATTGCATCATAAGAAAAAATTTGGGGGGAATTTTTTTTTTTAAATAATTTAAGAGGAACTTACATCGCAAAAAAATATTTTTTTAAATGAGTAAAGATCAGAATAAATACATAAGTAATAGTTGTAGGCAAAATGCCTTACATGAAAACAATCTGATTTGGATGTTTGATGCTGGAATTTTTTTGTTTGATTACTACAGCCGCTTTTTCCGAGCACCATCCTGGAGTCCACACCCAATTCCACAGGAATTTATCCAATGGTGAGCTGAATACCTTTTTTATTCTTCTATGTATTTAAATAGTATATGGTACGTTCTAAAGGGGGACGCACACATAGCGATATCGCTAGCAATATCGCTAAAGTGTCACCGATTTTGTGACTCAGCAGCGATATCGCTACATGTGATACTTACCTCCGAACGGCTCCCCCGCTGATTATCGCTGATCGCGCGAGATCGTCCTGGGCCGTTTCTCATCGGCGGCTTCCTGCTGGCACCGATGAGCGACGCGTGGACGCGGGCGGAGGACTTCATCATCGCCGTGTCTGACAGGTAACGACCGCTGCTGCGACGCTGCATCGCTGGTGAGATCTGCCTGTTTGGCAGCTCACTAGCGACCATTTAGCGATGTACCAGCGATCCTGACCGGGTCGTATCGTTGTCGGGAATGCATCGTTGTTGGGATCGCTGGTGCATTGCTAAATGTAATGGGGCCCTAAGTATGGACCAATGTTTGGACAAGATTGCTCGCATATTACCCCATTGTGCATTGAGGTAAACCTGGTCACAGCCTGATAGACTTTTTAGTGGCATTTCTAGAGGAACGGTAAGGCTGATTACAGGAGAGCAGGGAATTTCTCGTTTTTTTGGCCCATTCAGATTCTTATCACTTCTCCTACTGTACCCACGTTCTAGGAATCTCTCCACATCATGGGCATGCGTTTCAGACCCTGTGGTCATTAGTCATTGCCTAAAGACCGCAGGGTCTGAAATGTGACTGCCGATGTGTGCAACCCCCTTGGGGACTCGTGACTCTTTATGCCGATTGTGATATTTTTTAATTAATTACAATAAAATACACTTTTATGAGATACCTGGAGCTTGACTCTTTCGCCTTCAACGATTGGTTTTCCTACTGCACCGCTGAATTGTCAGTGCCTCGGGTCCCTTTCTACATTTGGGTGAGCTGACAATTCCTTTTTTCTTTACTTTCCTGCTCTGCTGGGTAGATCTGCTACTGGAACATCAACTCCACATGGAGGAAAGCTTCATGCTGCCCAACTCTTTCCTTGGTCTCCTAGGTTATTGCTGCTGCAGTGATACACCCTCCAGGACCTCCATTCCTACAGGGGATCACCTATGCTGCTGGGAGCATCTTACCACACTCCCCTTTTGAACGCAAGCAGCCTTGGCGCATCCCCTGTATAAAAATGATTATTATTCCTGTTTCATCACAAGTTACTACCCGCTAGCCGTGTCATCAGGGAGCGATTTCAGCGCATCCCCGCGCATGCGTAGAGATGGACAACTGGAAGGCGGCAGCGGAGCATGGTGCGGTGGCTGCACGCCTCCCTCACACCCTGAAAGGCCCATGTGGTGGCGGCTTCAGGACACCGCACCAGCTGAGGCAAGGGCACACCCGATGCCTGTATACGGTCTTGTCAGGCCTGGATGGGTCCATAATTTCTTCAGTCTTTTCTTCAGGTACACACCCACAACTGAAGGTTCCCCGTCAAGGACAGGAAACCAACTGATGCAAGGGAGAGGTACTGCCCTTTTTATCTGTAGGTTTCCTGTCCTTGAAGAGCAGATCCCCTCTCTTCATTGTGCGGTCATGGGGAAGGAGAAATAATGGATCGCATATAAAACATCCGATTTTTATGTTAATTTACATGAGCATTTATTATTTATTTATATAGCACCATTGATTCCATGGTGCTGTACATTTAGTTTCTTATGTTAAAGATTTCTGCATGATTTTTTTTTTTTTTATACACTTGTGTGAACCAGGCCTAATAAAGACTCCAAATAAAATGCAAACATAAGTACACTTTTAGGTCAGACTCTAGACACTAAGAACTAAAACCCTCCCAAAATATATATTTTTTTACTAACTTATATAGCACCATTGATTCATGGCACTTTACAGACATTATCAATCACCATCCCCATTGGGACTCAATCTAATTTCCCTCAGTATGTCTGTGGAGTGTGAGAGGAAACTGGAGACCACAGAGGAAATGTACGCAAACACAAGGAGAACATACAAACTCCTGGCAGAATTTGTCCTTGGCGGATTTAAATACCTCAGCACAGCACAAAAAAAAAAACACAGACCCCACTAGAAAGAACAGGCTGCCTTACATCACAGACTATAAGGCTTCCTCTAGAACTGAGACCATAGGTCTTTATTAACCCCTTCACGACCTTTGACATTCATGTACAACTGTCATGTCCTTACCTTTGATGCGACCTTGGCGTGCGAGCCCGCATGTTTTCCAGCTGTTGATGGCTGATTTAATCTCCCCTCATGTGGCTTTAACAGATGCGGGTGGGGTGGAGCTGAGCGCTGCATGTGGCTACTAACCTGTTAAATGTTGCTGTCAATCTCTGACAGCAGCATTTAACGCATGCCATCAGGGAGCGCATCATTCCATGCGATGGGTTGCCATGAAAGCCGTAGGTCTGCTGAAGACCTCTGTGCTTATGACAATTCTCCTGTGAAAGCCAGCCTTGTAGCTAGCGTTCATTGTGATTTTCTCTCTACATAGCAGTGAATGCTGATGCACGGCTATGTATAGCACAAGCGATTAGACAATCGCAGCGTTGGGTCCCACCTAAAGGGACTAGAAAATACAGTGTAAGACCAGGATTTATATTTTATCTACCCTGACATATTTTAGCTTCTTTCTACATCCCATTGCTTCTAGGAAAGACTAGAAGCAATGGGATGAAACTGAATGGGAGGAGACAGATTAGATATTAGAAAAAACTTTTTGACAGAGTGATCAATGAGTGGAACAGGCTGCCACGAGAGGTGGTGAGCTCTCCTTCAATAGAAGTCTTCAAACAGAGGCAGGACAGACATCTGTCTGGGATGATTTAGAGAATCCTGCTTTAAGCAGGGGGTTGGACCAGATGGCCCAGGAGGTCCCTTCCAACTCTACGATTCTATGTATTTCTTTCCTTCCTAGATGAAGTCCATGATCAGATAAGGGGGCTCTAGAAAGCCTTTGTGTAAAGACTAGTGATGAGCGAGTATACTCGTTGCTCGGGTTTTTCCGAGCATGCTCGGGTGTCCTCCGAGTATTTTGGTGTGCTCGGAGATTTAGTTTGTGTAGATGCAGCTGCATGATTTGCGGCTGCTAGACAGCCTGCATACATGTGTGGATTGCCTGTTTGATAGGGAATCCCCACATGCATTCAGGCTGTTTAGCAGCCGCAAATCATGCAGCCGCTTCGACACAATCTCCGAGCACATCAAAATACTCGAAGGACACCCGAGCAACAAGAATACTCACTCATCACTAGTAAAGACAAGAAAAAAAAAAAAAAAAAAAAAATCAGAGAAACTAAACTTAGGGGCTAGTATGACCCCTAGACCACAAGCTGGGTGTCAACAGTGTTAACTTAGCCAAATAGAAGTATATTAATGCTAGCACATATTTACAGATAACATGAGCCAATTATATTGTTACAATGCATACTAATAACCTATATAAGATGATGTTATGGGGTAATAAAAGATCTGCTTTGATTCTTAATGTATTAGAGTGGCTCTTCCATGCACGTATTTGAATTTTACAATTTTATTTGGAGCAGGCACAACGTCTCAGAACGTTCCACATTATGTGGCAACGACAACAGTAAAGATTTTAAAAATAAAAATATACAAGTGTTCAAATAATCCCCTTTTACACCGTTAAAAATATAAAAAAAAAAACCCACATATTTGGTATTGCAGCATTCATGAAAGTCCAATCAAAACATAATCCAATTGGTAAACAGCTTAATGGGAAAAAAAAAGAAAATACGGCGGAATTACATTTTTGAGGTCAGGAATATTGCAAAAAGAGGCACCCAAAACATTACATATACCCCAAAATGGGCATCAGTAAAAACATCAACTTAGGGTGCAAAAAATAAGCCCTCACCCAGCACCAGCCAAGAAAAAAATCCTATTTTTTTTATCCTAGTCTCCGCAAGATACATTTTACCCGTAGTGTATTGGACGCGGTGATTCCGCCCTGTTCAGAGATCACCTGCGGATTCACCTGTGTTCAAAAGCCGGCAGCACTGCAGAAGGGGCGGGCATGTAATTCCTGGCCGTGGGGACCCAGCCTAACAACTCTGATCTATCGGAGGCCCCACACTACTCAGAGACCCCTCTACACGAACACTGGATGCGCACGGACCCCTCATACCAGAACTCTTCCTTATTGCTGTCAATCCTCACTATAAGGCTATGTGCACACGCTGCGGATTCCCCTGCGGGTTATTCCGCGCGGATCCGCATGTAAAGTGACCTGCAGTTTATCTGCGGATTAGCCCCTCTACTATGGTAAAGGTGTGAAACCGCTGCGGAATCCGCACAAAGAATTGACATGCTGCGGTTTGTAAACCGCAGCAAAACCGCACAGGAAAAACGCAGCGTGAGAACAGCGGATTTGAAATGCCATAGGCTAACATGGTACTGTGCCATGTCTGCGGAACTGCTGCGTTTCTGCAGGGCCAAAAACGCTGCGCAAACGCAGCAGAATCTGCAACGTGTGCACATAGCCTAACACTCCGCAGACCCCACCATGTACATGCCCCTGCCATGTTATACTCAGAAGTATCTTCCCTAGAAGCCCACTATAGAAATTCCAGGCCACACACAGACCACCTCCACTCTACACCCTGCATTTTGTACAGCCCGCAGATCCCAACTCCTAGTTTCTGAACGGCACGGACCCCCTGAGACCCCATCCTTTTACACACTGCAGACCCCGGCCCTTCATCATCTCAGCTGGAGCACTGAACGCGCAGTCTTTGGCTGTGCCCGCGTACGTTGCCGTGCTCGTACTCAAGGCCCGCGCTCACATGACGGCCAGCCTGCTCTACTGACCGTGCGCCTGAAGGCGATCACGTGACGGCCTCGGCACGTTACAGAGTGACGTCATAACCACAAGCCGCACTCTAGCATTTCCTTCACACGTGGTCTTTTCCCACCCAGAACAACACTGCGCTTCCTGATCACTAGCTCCTCCCACCCAGGAGTCCGGTCACGTGAGTGTGACGTCGCCGAAGGTCCTTTTAGCCCACTAGGATTTAACATCTACTGGAGAGAACGGTGTGTACCGGGGGCAGGAGGATGCATGTGGGGTTTATGGAGCCTTGCCTTACCCGCTTCATGCTCAGGGCACAGCAGTGAACGGTGTGCAGCTCCACAGTCAGACCCTGGCCAATGACCTCTAAGGAACGGCTATGAATGGGAGCACGGAGTAACCCTGCCTCTGTCATTGACTGTGCAAAATGGCGCGCAAGAAGAGGGGGCTGATTTGTAAAGCTCTGAAAGTAATGTCGCCCTTAGCACCAATCACAGCGCAGCTTTTGGTCTTCAACTGCTGACTACAAATGAAAGCTGTGCTGTGATTGACTGATGTCTCCCATAGCAACCAATTGCACCACAGCTTTCAGTTTTCAACAGCAGACTAAAATGAAAGCCTTGCTGTGACAGGCTGTGGCCGCCTATAGCAACCAATTGCAGCATAGCTTTCAGTTTTCAACAGCAGACTAAAAATGAATACTGTGCTGTGATTGGTTACTATGGGCATCAGTCTTTCCTTAAGTGCTTGACCTTATTATCCATATGAGTGGTGTGATCTGATAAAACATGTCTGATTCTTTTTTTTCCTTGTGCTGACTGAAGAATATCACAGCATGCACGGTTTGCATCCGGTTTTCGGATCGCACTCGCTCATGCATGTCAGTGAGTACATGGAAAGCATCAGACTGCACTCAGATGACATCTGATTTTCAGACTGACAGAATAGAGAAGATGGAAAAAAAAGTTTTTCTCTTTTCTATAACCGGGCAAATCTGAGAATCCTATATCCTACCCTGCTCAGTGACATTTATATAATTGGCCCAGTTATCTCTGATGTGCGTATACAGTGGTGTGACCTCAGCCTTAGGCCTTCACAAATCGCCCTGCAGATGACTGGGACGGGCCCAGCTGGTCATACATCCGGGACGTGACATGTGCGTCACCTCGCTCCTGACTTACACCACAAATGTCTGTAGATAACGTCATTTGCCTTTCCCCTTCTTGTGACCCTGATTCTGATACTAAAATTGTTGTGCAAATCAGAAAATTAAAGGCAAACACATTGTACTCTACAGACTGCAGATCTGGGCAGTGATGTGTAGCTGACATGTACCCGAAAAGGACCTTCCTACCGTCCACAGCGGGTGATCACTGGCATCGGGCACATGCTGGGGTCAGTGTGTGCTGGCATTTCTGCAGGTTTTATTTTCCAAACTTTTCCAGTTATGGGATGTGCCAAAGATTGCACTATGGCGATGCTTCATCACTGCCGCTTATCGTATTTTTCGGACTATAAGACGCACTTTTTCCCAAAAAAATTTGGGTGCAAAATTATAGTCCGAATGCAGGCTTACCAGGGGGTTGCGGCAGTGGTGTAGCAGCGTCCCTTCATCAGGGCACGGCGGTGGGAAAAGTGTGACAATTCTGAAGCTCGATGTCGGCGGTGAGCAGTATGGAATGCATCATTGGTCTCCCTGCAGCCATCTTCCTGAAGCTGTGAGCCCGTGCGCAGATTTAGATATCGGCTGGGCTTCCCGCGCTCCGTTTTCCTTAGGCTGTGGGCTTCAAGGAAATGGCCGCTGGAGGCCACGCTTGTGCAGATTGAGATCTCGGTGGCCCTCGGCTTCAGGAAAATGGCCGCCGAGAAACCAGTGATGCATTCGGCTCTGCTGACCGTGGATACCGGGCCTCAGCATCGCCACATTTCTGCCTCCAGTATCCTCATGAAGGGACCCTGCTCCATGCAACGCACTCTGCTCTGCCTCACCGCCGACACCGGATCTGCAGCATCACACCGCTGGACTGCAGCATTGCCCCTCTTCTGCCGCCACTGGCTTCCTGATGAAGGGACATGCCTCCTGTGACCCCGCTCTACCACCACAGGCCCTCAGGTAAGATACCTTAAATTCGGACGACAAGATGGACCCTCGTCTTATAAAAATCTTTTATTTTTTGCTATTTTCCACCCCAAAATTTGGGGTGCGTCTTATAGTCCGAAAAATACTGTACTTCTATAACCAAATTCAGACTTACGCATCTCATGGTCCACTTACAAATCATACTCGCTTTCGGGCTGCCAACCCGAACTTGCAATCTAAGGCCACATTCTCACTTTGAGTATTTGGTCAGTATTTTACCTCAGTATTTGTAAGCCAAAACCAGGAGTGGTTGAAAAAGACAGAAATGGTGACGTGTGTCCATTATACTTTTCCTCTGTTCACTCCTAGTTTTGGCTTACAAATACTGATGTAAAATACTGAACTTGTGAATGTGGCCTATCTCAGATACTGGCCAAGATTCCTCATTTGCAATTTTTTTTTAAGTCATTTAAAGTTGTTCATAACAAATTAGAACTCCGGACTTAAACTGAACTTGTCAGCAGGATTTTGCTCAGTAAACTACAGAAAGTGTCAGGTTGGTGCCGTTATACTGATTAAATTGATACCTGGGGTGATGAAATCCATCTTGTGGTTTAATCTTTATTTTCAGTTAATGATATGCTCGTGCTCCGGGGCGACCTGTGGAGGGGGGGTCTTTTATGTGATGCTCTGCTTTCATATTCATCTGTATGGCTTATTAGAGGTCACTGAACCTTCAGTGACCGTCCCCCTATATTTCATACTGCATGGAATATTTTGTGTGTCAAAAAAAAAAATTCATCATGCAGGTGCCTGAGCTGTAGCATGATACGATGGATAATATGCATGTTTTAGTTTAGACATATCATTTTTTTCCAGCAAAAATATCTTAATATGATGCTACTATCAGGGCTGTGGAGTCGGTAAGCCAAACCTGCAACTCCGACTCCGACTCCTCAATTTCTCTTACACCGACTCCGACTCCACGACTCCGACTCCCACACATATTGCTTATATTTAAGTGAAAAATTTATTGTAGTACAATGTGAACCTCAGACATTTAATCATTTTTATGATCCCATAATCAAGATATTTAGATAGAACAGAATATATATTGGTGTACTACCCGGTTTTCATTCTTTTTGGTACAGATACGATATGGATAGACAGATATGGATAAATGGATAGAGCAGATTTCTAATCTGCTTTTGCTATTGAAAACATTATCTATGAGCTCAAAAACCTTTCAGGTGATGCGGTTTTTTAAAAAGATGATCAGCTTTTGCAGCTGAAAAACGTATCCTCAAAAAACACAGGAAAAACGCTGTGTGTGAATGTAGCCTTAGATCACGAATAGAACAGCCATTTATAGGACATTTCATAACTTTCCCAAATTCCTATGAAAAAATATTCAGCACATCCTGCATTGAATTACTGTACCCAATTTATTATATATTTTAGGAGTCGGAGTCGGTCCATTTTATACCGACTCCGACTCCACCAAAATGAGCACCGACTCCGACTCCACGACTCCGACTCCACAGCCCTGGCTACTATGCAGGCACCACCGGCGCCATTTTGCTGGAGAAAAAAAAAATGGCTCCATCAAGATGGCGCCCTCGCAGTAACATCTATTGAACGCGATACATGCTACTGCGCTTGTGTCATTTTGATGAACATTATTTATTTTTTCCCCACAATACTATATGACTGAATCATAAGTAAATATATTGTGCATATTATCCATTGTATCGTGGCACAACTCAGGCGTCGCCCAAGGCACTATTTTGGTGAATGTTAATTTTTTTTTCCCCACACAATATTCTATCCAATATGTAAACTAGGGGGCAGGTCACTGAGGGATCAGAAGCCATTAGTATGAATAGTGAATAGGTAAGCAGAGGACCACATGAAGACCCCCCCCGCACACAGGCCGCCCCGGAGCACGAGCATATTATTAACTGAAAACTGAAAATAAAGATTAAACAACAACCACAAGAGAAACACCCATGATGAACTGTTTTTTTTTAAATAAAGATATGTGAAAAGCCCCAGAGATCAGTCAGAATGTCTTCTTGTTCTTAACCTGTCTGAACTCATTTTAACCATATGAAATAAAGGAGACTTTTTTTTATCCATATCCAGCTGGTCGATCCTTCTTTCTCTTTTTTATCCCCAGAATGAGTAATGTGTACATGTTCTAACTTGGGGGAAAAAAAGGAGCCAAGTAAAGATGGCTGTTCTCTAATACCGTCCTAACGGGGTTGATTGAATGAGATGTCCTATAAATGTCTGTTCTGTTCCTGATCTAAGGATCTCGGCTTTTAGTTGAGATGAATCTGTGCTGCACTTTATGTACGTTTGGGACTCAGGGAAATTGAGGAGTTGGATGTTTGGCTTCCCGAGACTCCACAGTCCTATGAACAAGTAAAATGGGTGTTATACACCAGGATATAAATTGTCGTTATTGGCAGAACTTCTTCCTGCTGGTAACCTAATAGGAAGATCAGATTAACACATATTGTACATATGGAAACTTTGGCTTCTTGCAGGCCAGTAAATTATGGTGATTAGCTGTCGTTTTATATACTGGATCAACTCATGTACAAAGGCCATTAGACATTGCTGATTAACTGGGATTTGCCAGTGTGGACTATGCCTACACTTTATGATCACCAGGGTCTGGGACCAGTGGACTGAAGTGCAGGTTTATCTCTGCATCCCCTGGCACCCACCTCCTTATGACTGCACAGCCAGGAAAGAGTAAGGGGCACAGTGCTATGCTAGTTCTTCCACTTCCTTCCTTGGATTGTGCGAATGCCAGCGGTCATAAAGTGATGGCCAGTAGCCAAACTTGAAATTCTATTGGCCAATTCATCAAAGCTTTTATGTTATATGGGAAGTGATGCAAAAATGTTCCAACTTTTGGCTTTTTTCCCCAAGTTTCACTCAGCTCTGCCAAAATGGGCAGAGGCAGGATGGGAGCGTGGCCATGCATACCCATCAAATTCATGAAAGATGCCAGTGCTTTGTACGCCATAAATGCTACTCCAGTCTCTCAGTGAATTCGTTACGTAGCTCAATTGTGTGCCAGGCTAGTCTTGGTGAATCGGCCCGAGTGCAGAAACGCTCAACTATCACAAATCTATAATAGAATTGACCTCATAAGATCAGGGGACCGTTTCACCTTCCCCAGACTTCAGGGCCTGGGTGCAACTTCAAACCCTGTACTCAGTATAGTTATGCCACTGTTCATGGCATAGCCAAGCAAAATCCTATCACTAGATAAAATAGAATTAGGCTTTAAAATATGCTCTGGACATAGTGTCTAATTTGCTAGAGTATGACAGATACATGTGAAGTAATGTACATAAGTGATATTTGGACAAGTAAAAGCAATGGCTGGATTCAGAGCATGGCAAGTCTAAAGTTGCATTTACTCTGGCCGACCACAGCCATTAAGGCCAATTGGCGGACATTTAGTTGCCAGTTTAGACAGGCCGCCTGCACTTCCATTCCCGCAGAACTATCGGTAATAGATCATTCTGTGCTCGCAGTAAATCATTATGCTGCCGAGAACAGTTTTGCAAAACGCTTGTGGATCATTCTTAGGAACGCTCATTCCCATTTATCGGCCAGTGTAAGTGCAACCTGACAGAGAGTTTCACTGCGTCTTTACACTCCATATTGTGTGCTAATATCGCCCATTGAATGCTCTGGTATCTGTACACAGTGGTGTCCATTGAGTGCAGTATTGGTCCTCCCTGCAGACACCTTGGGTATTCCAGCAGGGGCGTGCTTATTGTCTGCAGACCTGTAGCTTCAGATTCCCACACTTTCCTGTGTAAGGTGCCCTTCAGAGCCTCACCTCTGCCTTCCTCTCTGTTACCTGTGAGTGCATCTAGTTTGGCGTATAATAACTTCATGCAATCTTCTTTTTATTCCAGTGCCTATATATGATCTCCGAGCAAAGCGCCACATATCTTAGACTCTTGGAGAACAAGCCTTCACTACAAAGATGGTAACGTAGTCTTCATGTCCCTCTGTCCATTACTTCATAGCCTGTTTTCCAAGCTTTAGCAATGGTTTCAGCTGTATTGATATTGTTAAAGTTGTTATACTGGTAATCACAGTTATTCATTTGTTTGATCATAACTAAAGAATTTTTGGCTTTTTTTTAAGTTTCAAGGTGTTTTTTACACCTGGTTTATTAGGAAATACTTTCTATTGCAAGTATGCCCTACTTCAGGTTCCTGGTCAGTGTGGCCTCCAGTGTTTCCTCCATAGCGTCAACGCAGAGGCCCCATCATGTCGTCTTTTCTCATTGTATGTTTGTTCAGTATCCGACCCCACATTCACCTGGTGCATGAGACAGGCAGGCAGGTCACACAGGGTAACAGTGACGTGTGTGATCGCAGGAGACCTCGGACTCTCGTGTGACCCTATCCAACGTTTCAGTGGCCATGTGAAGCATTAGGGCCAGTGCTCATGTGCTTCCTTTGGTTTGGTACTGAAATGCTGGGGAGACGTTTATCACAATCATGCTCCCATATTTTAGCTTTGTTACATGAGCCATCAGGTTTTGTTATTTGTAAAGTTGAGCAAATTGATTCTAAGCAAATAGAATCTCCATGAATTTGTAGATTGTAGCAAATCTGAATTTTGGAGAATTTACTTTGTGTAAATTGATTGTTGGCCAGTCAGTCAGTATTTTGCTGGTTTCATATTGACTGGGAAGGGATTAAGAAGCAATATAATATCATGCTCACTTTGCCTCTCACTTGTCCCTGCTGGTCCTCCTTCCAAAGACCCTTTTCCAGTGCTTCTTACGCCCGCTAGGCTTCAGTGCATGTTCTGTAGTCGTTGCCCCATGTGGTCACATAATGACATCATAAAGTGTGTTGAGTCCTACCCAGCGACACGACCGCAGGGGACCAGTGGATTACAATGGCAGTCTGGGGCTTGATGAAGCCATCTATCGCTGTCATCTCAGTCCTGTAAAGCTCAGCCATATGCAACAAAGATTCTCATTGTGACGCCACGTTCACACATTCAGTATTTGGTCAGTACTTACATCAGTATTCATAAGCCAAAACCAGGAGTGGGTGATAAATCCAGAAGTGGTGACGGGTTTCTGTTATACTTTTCCTCTGTAATTCTCCTGATTTTGGCTTACAAATACTGAGGTAAAATACTGACCAAATACTGAACGTGTGACCGGGGCATTATACTGTAGTATTGCTGTAAATAATACAAAAATATATAAAAATTCAAATAATCTCCTTTTTCCACAGTTAAAAAATTAAAGAATGAAAACATATTTAGTATCATTTTGTCCATAAAAATCCAAACTATCAAAATATGGAATTAATTAACTTCCATAGGAAACACCGTGAATGGAAAAAGAATCAAAATGCCAGAATTGCAGTTTTCCTGTCATTTCACTTTCCTAAAAAAATGTAATAATAAGCAATCAGCGCATCGTATACGTGAAACTGGTGTCTACAAAAATGTCAGCTCCTATGCCTATCCTCCAATAGGCATATACGACGGAAAATGATGCACGTCAGAGCACACGGCATGCATCATTATAGTCAATTGCGCCATCGGCTCATATACCTGAAATCCGTTTTTTGCAGGGGTGGGGGGCAGAATGTAAACCCCAAAAGAGCTGTTTAACATAGGAAGAAGGGCCCTTACTCGATGCATTAAAGAAAAATGCTGCAGAGATGTCAGGGATAGGATGAGTAGAAATTTGCTGTGGTATTTTATTAATGCAAACAAATTGGCAAATGTGAACACCGCCTATAGACCCTGCAGGCAGTTTTCTTATTGGTGTCCTATCTGGTCAGGGTGGTATATCAGGCTTGTGCAGTTACAAATCAATGTCTAGTTTCTTCCAGTTACACTTTGAATTGGTAACAGGAGTCAATTAGATGAAATGAGATGAAAAAAGCGACCTGACAGGTCATTGGTATGTGAAGTCGCCATTGTCATGTGTTCAGCTTGTTAATGTAGATGCGGAAAGATAAAAGTGATCAAATCTACACAGAATGTGGTCCTGCTCCATGATCACCTCTTCCCACGCCGCCATGTCTGGGCAGATTAGCTTCCCTATTGTTAATGATACCATTTTATCTCCTGAGATCAAACTCTTGTGATCGTTGGCACTAAGGGCCCCGTCACACATAGCGACTCACCAGCGATCCCGACAACGATATCAACGTGTCAGGATCGCTGGTGAGCTGTCAAACAGACAGCTTCTCCAGCGATCAGGACCAGCGACGCCGAGTGCGCAGTGTCGCCGTGTACTTTAGTTACCAGCGCACTGATGCAGGGAGCTGGTAACTAAAGTGCACATCGGGTTTCTAAGGGGCATGCGTCACTCAGAAACTCGATGTGTACCTTGGTTACCAGCTCCCTGCATCAGCGCGCTGGTAACTAAGGTACACAGAGGGTTTCTAAGCACCGCCCGGTGCTTAGAAACCCTGCGTTTACCTTAGTTACCAGCGCGCTGATCGCTGGTCTCCCGCCTGTCACACGCAGCGATGCGTGCTGGCCAGCGGGAGACCAGCGATCAAAAAAATGTCCAGGCTATTCCAGGACGATCAGCGATACCAGCAGGGGGGCCCGGTCGCTGATCGCTGTCACACATAGCGATCTTGCTGGTGAGATCGCTGCTGCGTCACAAAACTTGTGACTCAGCAGCGTTCTCGCTAACGAGATCGCTATGTGTGACGGGGGCTTAAGGCCCCCATGCACAGTAGAGTCAGCTGAACCCTCCGATATCTGTGGGATCGTCCGACAGACTAACGTGTATGGGGCCTCCTGACTCTCCATCAACTGGTGATTAGAAAAGGATTCAGGGTGTTTAATGGCCGGTGTTATTTTTTTTCCCTGGATGGATATAAGGCTGTCGGAGGAGTGTGACAGCTGTTATCCTGTAGAGAACACAGGAGCACTTAGCCAAACCGAGCGTTCCTGTGTATGGGGTAATTGGAGAGACAGCTGTGGGCGAATGATTGTTTGGTCGACCGTTATCTAATGTGTATGGGCCCTTAACTTGTAAAGTGGAAGATTTCAGCTCAGTCACTTAAAAAAAAATGGAGTGGTTGATAAAGTGCCCCCTCTTTTAGTAGTAACTTTATCCGGTTATAACTTCCTTTCCTGTAATGACTTATCATAGAATAATAGAGTTGGAAGGGACTTCCAAAGTTATGATGTCCAACCCCCTGCTCAACACAGGATGCATTAAACCATCTCTGACAGATATATGTCCAGCCTCTTTCTGAAGACTTCCATTGATGGAGAACTCATTGGTGACCCTCACTGTCAAAAAGTTTTTTATAAAATCTAATCTGTATCTTCTCCCTTTCAGTTTCATTACATTGCGTCTCGTGTTTCCATGTGCAAATGAGAATAATGATGATCCTTCTGCACTGTGACATTCCTTCAGATATTTGCATACTTGCTCTGGGTTAAAATAAAATCATGTTACTCGCCTTTCACAGGTCTAGCACTACCTCTCCGCCACTGCGCAGGTCCTCATTTAATGGCAGTAGCCGTGATGACTGCAAAACACATCACCTTGAGGCCAATTGCTTAGCTCAGCAGCTTTGCCGGTGCAGACGACAAGAACCGCTGCAGCCGTGGTGTGCACTCTAGTCGTGATGTCACCGCTGCAGCCAGTAAACACAGTATGAAGCAGCGGCGGAGAGGTAGTTCTGGACCCAGTGAGGGTAAGTAATGGCTGATTTTAGAATTTTATTTTTGGGCAAGAAGGTATAACTGGACTGGCCCTTTTACTTCACATTTGAAGACTACATCCCTTGCACGCATTGGAGAGTTCCCAAATATATCCAATGAGCACCATTTACGCAAGATGTGTTAAAAGTGCATACCCCATTCAGTGGCATACTGGGCCAGGTTTCCCTTTTTTTCTGCACAGAGTAGTGTAGTCAGCAGGGCTGTGGAGTCGGTAAGCCAAACCTGCGACTCCGACTCCTCAATTTCCCTTACACCGACTCCACGACTCCGACTCCCACACATATTGCTTATATTTAAGTGAAAAATTTATTGTAGTACAATGTGAACCTCAGACATTTAATCATTTTTATGATCCAATAATCAAGATATTTAGATAGAACAGAATATATATTGGTGTACTACCCGGTTTTCATTCTTTTTGGTACAGATACGATATGGATAGACAGATATGGATAAATGGATATATAGATAGAGCAGATTTCTAATCTGCTTTTGCTATTGAAAACATTATCTATGAGCTCAAAAACCTTTCAGGTGATGCAGTTTTTTTAAAAAGATGATCAGCTTTTGCAGCTGAAAAATGTATCCTCAAAAAACACAGGAAAAATGCTGTGTGTGAATGTAGCCTTAGATCAGGAATATAACAGCCATTTATAGGACATTTCATAACTTTCCCAAACTCCTATGAAAAAATATTCAGCACATTCTGCATTGAACTACTGTACCCAATTTATTATATATTTTAGGAGTCGGAGTCTGTCCATTTTATACCGACTCCAACTCCGACTCCACCAAAATGAGCACCGACTCCGACTCCACGACTCCGACTCCACAGCCCTGGTAGTCAGCTTTTTTTTTTGTATAAAGGATGACCATGGTCCTGTTATGCAGCGTACCATTGATTCCCCATACAGCGACATGTTGCAGCCTTCCATGGGGAATAGGCCCTGACAAATACCTCAGTTCAAAGGGTCATACCCAGTTCGAGGGTAATGGCAGTTGTGAGCTATCACTCATTTACCACTAAAACCTATATGACTAAAGCATTGCACGGCATTCTTTAAGATGGTGACATTTGTCCATTTTTTATTATTTTTTTACTATTTTTTCACTGACTGAAATGACTGACGGGCATAGGGTGCATTTTTGACATGGTGCCAGTTCTCCTGCTATACCAAGTACATATGCTCTGTAACAAGTACCTAGGCACTTGGTGATTATAAGAGCTGGGACATATCTCATCATTACAGTATGTGCACACAACATCTTTTTCAAGCACTGTCTGGAACCCGCCTAAGAAAACGGTAAAGGTCTGCTGCAAGGGATGAACATAATACGCAGTAATGTAAAAACGACGTTCTGTGCACATGTTATGTCACTTCTTTTAACCACTTCAGGTTTCGAATACTTAGAAGCGTTTAAAAGGAGTAGATTGTTCGTTCTTTAAGTGGTTTCCAATAGTAAGCCAAACCTCTGACTCCTCAGTTTCCCTGACTCCGACTCCTAAGCTCTGGTCACTACTGAACAGGTACATAAAGCACAGCACAGATTCATCTCAACTAAAAGTTAATCATGAACAGAACAGACATTTATAGCACATTTCATAGCTTTCCTAAATTCTTATGAAAACATTTACAGCACTTCCTGCATTGAATTCATGTACACAATCTATATATATAAAGCTGAGTGTATTTGTGTGTGTATGTATCAAGCCACACCCACTCAACATAGCCCTGCCCACTGGTGGCTGGAGAGCGGGGTTGCGAAGGGAAAGTGCGGGACGTGGGTGGAGAGCGGAGCTGCGAGGGGGAGAGTGGGACATGGATGGAAAGCGGGGCTACGGAGAGATGGGACGGTACACAGAGAGCGGGGCTGCAGAGAGAGAGAGAGCGGGACGGCGGGTGGAGAGCATGATGGCGGGTTGAGAGCAGGGCTGTTAGGGGAGAGAGCAGGATGCTGGTGGAGAGCTGAGCTGCTGAGGGAGAGAGCGAGACCGCCACTGGAGACAGGGGCTGTGGAGGGAGAGAGAGGGACGGCCAGTGGAGAGCGGGGCTGCGGAGGGAGAGAGCGGGATGGCCAGTGGAGACGGGCTGCTGAGCGATAGAGCGTGGCTGTGGAGGGAGAATGCAGGATGGCGATTGGAGAGTGGGGCTGTGGAAGGAGAGAGCGTGACGGTGGATGAAGGGCTGAGCTACGGAGGGAGACAGCGGTGCTGCAGATCGAAAGCGGGGCTGCTGAGGGAGAATGCGGTATGGCGGGGTGGAGAGCTGTGCTTCAGAGGGAGAGAACGGGATGGCAGTTAGTTACTATGCCGGGCAATGCCGGATTCTTCAGCTAGTTTATTATATATTTTAGGAGTCGGTCCAGTTTATACCAGGTCGGACTCCATCAAAATGGACTCTGACTCCACAGCCCTGGTTTCCACTTGTATGCCGCTTGCTATTTAAAGTTTAAATGACAGGAAAAAAAGATGTGAAAGCAAAGTAAAAACAACGACTCTTCAGAAACAGCTTTGCTGCATTTTCCTTAAAGGGAATCTGTCACCCTTTTTTTCCCCTATTAGCTGCCGGCATAGACATCGGGGGCTTATCTACAGCATTCTGTAATGCTGTAGATAAGCCTCCGATGTAACCTGAAAGAGAAGA